>NW_026283542.1:10000-29783 GCF_023373465.1 Oncorhynchus keta | reverse complement strand
CCTCCCCTCCCTTCCACTTCCCCCCTGGTCAGACCCAGGCCTGCTGGGCCGGGGTTCAGGGAGGGGGAACCAAGTCTGGCAGTACATCCTAAACACCTGCCTCTACCTGGTCGCTCTATCAGCTGGCCGAGGTGTCTGTGTGTGTGTGTTTGTGCCTGTCTGTCTGTGTGTGTGTGTATGTTTGTGTGTTTATGTCTGTCTGTCTGTCTGTGTGTGTGTATCTATCTGTCTGTCTGTCTGTCTGTGTGTGTGTGTGTGTGTGTGTGTGTCTATAGTAGTGTACTATATAGGGAATAGGGCTCTGGTCTATAGTAGTACTATATAGGGAATAGGGCCCTGGTCTAAAGTAGTACACTATAGGGAATAGGGCTCTGGTCTAAAGTAGTCACTATATAGGGAATAGGGCCTGGTCTGTATTACTATAGGAATAGGTCTCAAAGTGCACTATAGTAGTACTATATAGAATAGGGCTCTGGTCTAAAGTAGTGTACTATATAGGGAATAGGGCTCTGGTCTATAGTAGTGTACTATATAGGAATAGGGCTCTGGTCTAAAGTAGTACTATATAGGAATAGGGCTCTGGTCTAAGTAGTGCACTGTATAGGGAATAGGGCTCTGGTCTATAGTAGTGTACCATATAGGAATAGGGCTCTGGTCTATAGTAGTGCACTATATAGAATAGGGCTCTGGTCTATAGTAGTGCACCATATAGGGAATAGGGCTCTGGTCTATAGTAGTGTACTATATAGGGAATAGGGCTCTGGTCTATAGTAGTGTACCATATAGGGAATAGGGCTCTGGTCTATAGTAGTACTATATAGGAATAGGGCTCTGGTCTATAGTAATTGCACTATATAGGGAATAGGGCTCTGGTCTATAGTAGTGCACCATATAGGGAATAGGGCTCTGGTCTATAGTAGTGCACTATATAGGAATAGGGCCCTGGTCTATAGTAGTGCACTATATAGGGAATAGGGCTCTGGTCTAAAGTAGTGCACTATATAGAGAATAGGGCTCTGGTCTATAGTAGTGCACTATATAGGAATAGGGCTCTGGTCTATAGTAGTACTATATAGGGAATAGGGCTCTGGTCTATAGTAGCACTATATAGGAATAGGGCCCTATTCTATAGTAGCACTATATAGGGAATAGGGCCCTGGTCCATAGTAGTACTATATAGGAATAGGGGCTCTGGTCCATAGTAATTGTACTATATAGGAATAGGGCTCTGGTCTATAGTAGTGTACTATATAGGGAATAGGGCCTGGTCTATAGTAGTGTACTATATAGGGAATAGGGCCTGGTCTAAAGTAGTGCACTATATAGGAATAGGGCTCTGGTCTATAGTAGTGCACTATATAGGAATAGGGCTCTGGTCTATAGTAGTGTACTATATAGAATAGGGCTCTGGTCTATAGTAGTACTATATAGGGAATAGGGCTCTGGTCTACAGTAGTGTACTATATAGGGAATAGGGCTCTGGTCTATAGTAGTACTATATAGGGAATAGGGCTCTGGTCTAACGTAGTACTATATAGGGAATAGGGCTCTGGTCTATAGTAGTGCACTATAGAATAGGGCTCTGGTCTATAGTAGTGTACCATATAGGGAATAGGGCTCTGGTCTATAGTAGTGCACTATATAGGGAATAGGGCTCTGGTCTATAGTAGTGCACCCATATAGGAAATAGGGCTCTGGTCTATAGTAGTGTACTATATAGGAATAGGGCTCTGGTCTATAGTAGTGTACCATATAGGAATAGGGCTCTGGTCTATAGTAGTGTACTATATAGGGAATAGGGCTCTGGTCTATAGTAGTGCACTATATAGGAATAGGCTCTGGTCTATAGTAGTGCACCATATAGGGAATAGGGCTCTGGTCTATAGTAGTACTATATAGGGAATAGGGCCTGGTCTATAGTAGTGCACTATATAGGGAATAGGGCTCTGGTCTAAAGTAGTGCACTATATAGGGAATAGGGCTCTGGTCTATAGTAGTACTATATAGGAATAGGGCTCTGGTCTATAGTAGTGCACTATATAGGGAATAGGGCTCTGGTCTATAGTAGTGTACTATATAGGAATAGGGCTCTGGTCTATAGTAGTACTATATAGGGAATAGGGCTCTGGTCTATAGTAGTGTACTATAGGGAATAGGGCTCTGGTCTATAGTAGTACTATATAGGAATAGGGCTCTGGTCTATAGTAGTGTACTATATAGGGAATAGGGCCTGGTCTATAGTAGTGTACTATATAGGAATAGGGCCTGGTCTAAAGTAGTGCACTATATAGGAATAGGGCTCTGGTCTATAGTAGTGTACTATATAGGAATAGGGCCCTGGTCTAAAGTAGTGCACTATATAGGGAATAGGGCTCTGGTCCAAAGTAGTGCACTATATAGGAATAGGGCTCATTCATAGTAGTGTACTATATAGGAATAGGGCCCTGGTCTATAGTAGTGTACTATATAGGAATAGGGCTCTGGTCTATAGTAGTGTACCATATAGGGAATAGGGCTCTGGTCCATAGTAGTTGTACTATATAGGAATAGGGCTCTGGTCTAATGTAGTGTACTATATAGGAATAGGGCTCTGGTCCATAGTAAGTATATAGGGAATAGGGCTCTGGTCTATAGTAGTGTACCATATAGGAATAGGGGCTCTGGTCTATAGTAGTGTACTATATAGGAATAGGGCTCTGGTCAAATGTAGTGTACTATATAGGAATAGGGCTCTGGTCTATAGTAGTGTACTATATAGGAATAGGGCTCTGGTCTAACGTAGTGTACTATATAGGGAATAGGGCTCTGATCTATAGTAGTGGCACTATATAGGAATAGGGCTCTGGTCTAAAGTAGTGTACTATATAGGGAATAGGGCTCTGGTCTATAGTAGTGCACTATATAGGGAATAGGGCTCTGGTCACAAGTAGTGTACTATATAGGGAATAGGGCTCTGGTCTAAAAGTAGTGTACTATATAGGGAATAGGGCTCTGGTCTATAGTAGGGCACTATATAGGAATAGGGCTCTGATCTATAGTAGTGCACTATATAGGAATAGGGCTCTGATCTATAGTAGTGTACTATATAGGGAATAGGGCTCTGATCTATAGTAGTGTACTATATAGGGAATAGGGCTCTGATCTATAGTAGTGTACTATATAGGAATAGGGCTCCCGATCTATAGTAGTGCACTATATAGGGAATAGGGCTCTGGTCTATAGTAGTACTATATAGGAATAGGGCTCTGATCTATAGTAGTGTACTATATAGGAATAGGGCTCTGGTCTAAAAAGTAGTACTATATAGGAATAGGGCTCTGGTCTATAGTAATGCACTATATAGGGAATAGGGCTCTGATCTATAGTAGTGTACTATATAGGGAATAGGGCTCTGGTCTATAGTAGTACACTATATAGGAATAGGGCTCTGGTCTATAGTAGTACACTATATAGGGAATAGGGCTCTGGTCTATAGTAGTGTACTATATAGGAATAGGGCTCTGGTCTATAGTAGTGCACTATATAGGGAATAGGGCTCTGGTCCATAGTAGTGTACCATATAGGAATAGGGCCTGGTCCATAGTAGTGCACTATATAGGAATAGGGCTCTGGTCTATAGTAGTACACCATATAGGAATAGGGCCTGGTCCATAGTAGTACTATATAGGAATAGGGCTCTGGTCTATAGTAGTAGTACCATATAGGAATAGGGCTCTGGTCTATAGTAGTACCATATAGGAATAGGGCTCTGGTCTATAGTAGTACACTATAGGAATAGGGCCTGGTCTATAGTAGTGCACCATATAGGAATAGGGCTCTGGTCCATAGTAGTAGCACCACTATATAGGGAATAGGGCCCTGGTCTATAGTAGTACACTATATAGGAATAGGGCTCTGGTCTCAAAGTAGTGCACTATATAGGAATAGGGCTCTGGTCTATAGTAGTGCACTATATATAGGAATAGGGCTCTGGTCTATAGTAGTGCACTATATAGGGAATAGGGCTCTGGTCTATAGTAGTGTACCATATAGGAATAGGGCTCTGGTCTATAGTAGTGTACTATATAGGAATAGGGCCTGGTCTATAGTAGTGTACTATATAGGAATAGGGCTCTGGTCTAGTAGTGTACTATATAGGAATAGGGCTCTGGTCTATAGTAGTGTACTATATAGGAATAGGGCCTGGTCTATAGTAGTGTACTATATAGGGAATAGGGCCCTGGTCTAAAGTAGTTGCACTATATAGAATAGGGCTCTGGTCTATAGTAGTGCACTATATAGGAATAGGGCTCTGGTCTATAGTAGTACTATATAGGAATAGGGCCTGGTCTATAGTAGTACTATATAGGGAATAGGGCTCTGGTCTACAGTAGTGTACTATATAGGAATAGGGCTCTGGTCTATAGTAGTGTACTATATAGGAATAGGGCTCTGGTCTAACGTAGTGTACTATATAGGGAATAGGGCTCTGGTCTATAGTAGTGCACTATATAGGAATAGGGCTCTGGTCTATAGTAGTACCATATAGGAATAGGGCTCTGGTCCATAGTAGTGCACTATATAGGAATAGGGCTCTGGTCTATAGTAGTGCACCATATAGGAATAGGGCTCTGGTCTATAGTAGTGTACTATATAGGAATAGGGCTCTGGTCTATAGTAGTGCACCATATAGGAATAGGGCTCTGGTCTATAGTAGTGTACTATATAGGAATAGGGCTCTGGTCTATAGTAGTGCACTATATAGGAATAGGGCTCTGGTCTATAGTACCATATAGGAATAGGGCTCTGGTCTATAGTAGTGCACTATAGTAGGAATAGGGCCCTGGTCCATAGTAGCACTATATAGGAATAGGGCTCTGGTCAAAGTAGTACTATATAGGAATAGGGCTCTGGTCTATAGTAGTGCACTATAGGGAATAGGGCTCTGGTCTAAGTAGTGTACTATATAGGAATAGGGCTCTGGTCTATAGTAGTGTACTATATAGGAATAGGGCTCTGGTCTATAGTAGTAGTACTATATAGGAATAGGGCCTGGTCTATAGTAGTGTACTATATAGGAATAGGGCCTGGTCTATAGTAGTACTATATAGGAATAGGGCTCTGGTCCATAGTAGTGCACTATATAGGGAATAGGGCCTGGTCTATAGTAGTGTACTATATAGGAATAGGGCCCTGGTCTAAAGTAGTGCACTATATAGGAATAGGGCCTGGTCCATAGTAGTACCATATATAGGGAATAGGGCCCTGGTCTAAAGTAGTGCACTATATAGGAATAGGGCTCTGGTCTAAAGTAGTACTATATAGGAATAGGGCTCTGGTCTAAAGTAGTACTATATAGGAATAGGGCCTGGTCTATAGTAGTACTATATAGGAATAGGGCTCTGGTCTATAGTAGTGTACCATATAGGAATAGGGCTCTGGTCTAGTAGTAGTGTACTATATAGGGAATAGGGCTCTGGTCTAATGTAGTACTATATAGGGAATAGGGCTCTGGTCTATAGTAGTGTTACTATATAGGGAATAGGGCTCTGGTCTAACGTAGTGTACTATATAGGAATAGGGCTCTGATCTATAGTAGTTACTATATAGGAATAGGGCTCTGGTCTAAAGTAGTGTACTATATAGGAATAGGGCTCTGGTCTATAGTAGTGCACTATATAGGAATAGGGCTCTGGTCATAAAGTAGTGTACTGTATAGGAATAGGGCTCTGGTCTAAAGTAGTAGTACTATATAGGGAATAGGGCTCTGGTCTATAGTAGTGGCACTATATAGGGAGGGCCTTTTCCTAGGGCTCTGATCTATAGTAGTGCACTATATAGGAATAGGGCTCTGATCTATAGTAGTGTACTATATAGGAATAGGGCTCTGATCTATAGTAGTACTATATAGGAATAGGGCTCTGATCTATAGTAGTGTACTATATAGGAATAGGGCTCTATAGTATCTCATAGTAGTGCACTATATAGGGAATAGGGCTCTGGTCTATAGTAGTACTATATAGGAATAGGGCTCTGATCTATAGTAGTGTACTATAGGGAATAGGGCTCTGGTCAAAGTAGTGTACTATATAGGGAATAGGGCCTGGTCTATAGTAGTTGCACTATATAGGAATAGGGCTCTGATCTATAGTAGTGTACCATATAGGAATAGGGCTCTGGTCTATAGTAGTGGGGCTCATTCTATATAGGAATAGGGCTCTGGTCTAAGTAGTGTACTATATAGGAATAGGGCTCTGATCTATAGTAGTGTACCATATAGGGAATAGGGCTCTGTAGTCTATAGTAGTGCACTATATAGGGAATAGGGCTCTGGTCTATAGTAGTGTACCATATAGGAATAGGGCTCTGGTCTATAGTAGGGTGCACTATATAGGGAATAGGGCTCTGGTCTATAGTAGTAGCACCATATAGGAATAGGAATAGCTCTGGTCTATAGTAGTGTACTATATAGGGAATAGGGCTCTGGTCTATAGTAGTGTACCATATAGGGAATAGGGCTCTGGTCTATAGTAGTACTATATAGGAATAGGGCTCAGATAGTAGTGCACCATATAGGAATAGGGTTCTGGTCTATAGTAGTGCACCATATAGGAATAGGGCTCTGGTCTATAGTAGTGCACTATATAGGGAATAGGGCCCTCTGGTCTATAGTAGTGCACTATATAGGAATAGGGCTCTGGTCTAAAGTAGTTGCACTATATAGGAATAGGGCTCTGGTCTATAGTAGTACTATACAGGGAATAGGGCTCTGGTCTAAAGTAGTGCACTATATAGGAATAGGGCTCTGGTCTATAGTAGTGTACTATATAGGAATAGGGCTCTGGTCTATAGTAGTGCACTATATAGGAATAGGGCCTGGTCTATAGTAGTAAACTATATAGGAATAGGGCTCTGGTCTAGTAGTGCACTATATAGGGAATAGGGCTCTGGTCTATAGTAGTGTACTATATAGGAATAGGGCCTGGTCTATAGTAGTGTACTATAGGAATAGAATAGGGCCTGGTCTAAAGTAGTTGCACTATATAGGAATAGGGCTCTGGTCTATAGTAGTGTACTATATAGGAATAGGGCCCTGGTCTAAAGTAGTGCACTATATAGGAATAGGGCTCTGGTCTAAAGTAGTGCACTATATAGGAATAGGGCTCTGGTCTAAAGTAGTGCACTATATAGGAATAGGGCCTGGTCTATAGTAGTGTACTATATAGGGAATAGGGCTCTGGTCTATAGTAGTGTACCATATAGGGAATAGGGCTCTGGTCTATAGTAGTGTACTATATAGGAATAGGGCGCTGGTCTAATGTAGTGTACTATATAGGGAATAGGGCTCTGGTCTATAGTAGTACTATATAGGGAATAGGGCTCTGGTCTAACGTAGTGTACTATATATAGGAATAGGGCTCTGATCTATAGTAGTGAATATATATAGGGAATAGGGCTCTGGTCTAAAGTAGTGTACTATATAGGAATAGGGCTCTGGTCTATAGTAGGCTGCACTATATAGGAATAGGGCTCTGGTCTAAAGTAGTGTACTATATAGGGAATAGGGCTCTGGTCTAAAGTAGTGTACTATATAGGAATAGGGCTCTGTAGTCTATATAGTAGCACTATATAGAATAGGGCTCTGATCTATAGTAGTGCACTATATAGGGAATAGGGCTCTGATCTATAGTAGTGTACTATATAGGGAATAGGGCTCTGATCTATAGTAGTGTACTATATAGGGAATAGGGCTCTGATCTATAGTAGTGTACTATATAGGGAATAGGGCTCTGATCTATAGTAGTGCACTATATAGGGAATAGGGCTCTGGTCTATAGTAGTGTACTATATAGGGAATAGGGCTCTGATCTATAGTAGTGTACTATATAGGGAATAGGGCTCTGGTCTAAAGTAGTGTACTATATAGGGAATAGGGCTCTGGTCTATAGTAGTGCACTATATAGGGAATAGGGCTCTGATCTATAGTAGTGTACTATATAGGAATAGGGCTCTGGTCTATAGTAGTGTACTATATAGGAATAGGGCTCTGGTCTAACGTAGTGTACTATATAGGAATAGGGCTCTGATCTATAGTAGTGTACTATATAGGAATAGGGCTCTGGTTAGAGAGTTACCACAGAGGGCGTTAGGGGACCTCTGCTGCTGCACTCAGTATATCTTTTAGTGTTACTGAGGACAGATTGTTAGTGATGACAGATTGTTAGTGATGACAGATTGTTACTGAGGACAGATTGTTAGTGATGACAGATTGTTAGTGATGACAGATTGTTAGTGATGACAGATTGTTAGCGAGGACAGATTGTTACTGAGGACAGATTGTTAGTGATGACAGATTGTTAGTGATGACAGATTGTTACTGAGGACAGATTGTTAGTGATGACAGATTGTTAGTGATGACAGATTGTTAGTGATGACAGATTGTTAGCGAGGACAGATTGTTACTGAGGACAGATTGTTAGTGATGACAGATTGTTAGTGATGCCAGATTGTTAGTGATGACAGATTGTTAGTGATGACAGATTGTTACCGAGGACAGATTGTTAGTGATGACAGATTGTTAGTGATGCCAGATTGTTAGTGATGCCAGATTGTTAGTGATGACAGATTGTTAGTGATGACAGATTGTTAGTGATGACAGATTGTTACCGAGGACAGATTGTTAGTGATGCTAGATTGTTAGTGATGCCAGATTGTTAGTGATGACAGATTGTTAGTGATGCCAGATTGTTAGCGAGGACAGATTGTTAGTGATGACAGATTGTTAGTGATGACAGATTGTTAGTGATGACAGATTGTTACCGAGGACAGATTGTTAGTGATGCCAGATTGTTAGTGATGCCAGATTGTTAGTGATGACAGATTGTTAGTGATGCCAGATTGTTAGCGAGGACAGATTGTTAGCGATGACAGATTGTTAGTGATGACAGATTGTTAGCGAGGACAGATTGTTAGTGATGACAGATTGTTAGTGATGCCAGATTGTTAGTGATGACAGATTGTTAGTGATGCCAGATTGTTAGTGATGACAGATTGTTAGTGATGACAGATTGTTACTGAGGACAGATTGTTAGTGATGACAGATTGTTAGTGATGACAGATTGTTACTGAGGACAGATTGTTAGTGATGACAGATTGTTAGTGATGACAGATTGTTAGTGATGACAGATTGTTAGCGAGGACAGATTGTTACTGAGGACAGATTGTTAGTTATGACAGATTGTTAGTGATGCCAGATTGTTAGTGATGACAGATTGTTAGTGATGACAGATTGTTACCGAGGACAGATTGTTAGTGATGACAGATTGTTAGTGATGCCAGATTGTTAGTGATGCCAGATTGTTAGTGATGACAGATTGTTAGTGATGACAGATTGTTACCGAGGACAGATTGTTAGTGATGCTAGATTGTTAGTGATGCCAGATTGTTAGTGATGACAGATTGTTAGTGATGCCAGATTGTTAGCTTGAGACAGATTGTTAGTGATGACAGATTGTTAGTGATGACAGATTGTTAGTGATGACAGATTGTTACCGAGACAGATTGTTAGTGATGCCAGATTGTTAGTGATGCCAGATTGTTAGTGATGACAGATTGTTAGTGATGCCAGATTGTTAGCGAGGACAGATTGTTAGCGATGACTGATTGTTAGTGATGACGATTGTTAGCGAGGACAGATTGTTAGTGATGACAGATTGTTAGTGATGCCAGATTGCCAGATTGTTAGTGATGCCAGATTGTTATGATGACAGATTGTTAGTGATGCCAGATTGTTAGCGAGGACAGATTGTTAGCGATGACAGATTGTTAGTGATGCCAGATTGTTAGTGATGACAGATTGTTAGTGATGCCAGATTGTTAGCGAGGACAGATTGTTAGCGAGGACAGATTGTTAGTGATGACAGATTGTTAGCGAGGACAGATTGTTAGCGAGGACAGATTGTTAGTGATGACAGACCGTTAACGAGGACAGCTTGTTAGTGATGACAGACTGTTAACGAGGACAGCTTGTTAGTGATGACAGATTGTTAGTGATGCCAGACTGTTAGTGATGCCAGATTGTTAGTGATGCCAGACTGTTAGTGATGACAGATTGTTAGTGATGCCAGACTGTTAGTGATGCCAGACCGTTAACGAGGACAGCTTGTTAGCGATGACAGATTGTTAGTGATGCCAGACTGTTAGTGATGCCAGACCGTTAACGAGGACAGCTTGTTAGTGATGCTCTGCGGGAGGTTTTACTATTTTGTTGTGTCTATGTTAAACTATCTTAGATGATGTCTTTCAGATGTAAACATTTAAATGTAAATGAAATGTTCTGGTTGTTTAGATGATCTTTAGAAGGGCGGTAAAGATGTTCTGGTTGTTTAGATGATCTTTAGAAGGCGGTAAAGATGTTCTGGTTGTTTAGATGATCTTTAGAAGGGCGGTAAAGATGTTCTGGTTGTTTAGATGATCTTTAGAAGGGCGGTAAAGATGTTCTGGTTGTTTAGATGATCTTTAGAAGGGCGGTAAAGATGTTCTGGTTGTTTAGATGTCTTTAGAAGGGCGGTAAAGATGTTCTGGTTGTTTAGATGATCTTTAGAAGGGCGGTAAAGATGTTCTGGTTGTTTAGATGATCTTTAGAAGGGCGGTAAAGATGTTCTGGTTGTTTAGATGATCTTTAGAAGGGCGGTAAAGATGTTCTGGTTGTTTAGATGATCTTTAGAAGGGCGGTAAAGATGTTCTGGTTGTTTAGATGATCTTTAGAAGGGCGGTAAAGATGTTCTGTTGTTTAGATGATCTTTAGAAGGGCGTAAAGATGTTCTGGTTTTTAGATGATCTTTAGAAGGGCGGTAAAGATGTTCTGGTTGTTTAGATGATCTTTAGAAGGGCGGTAAAGATGTTCTGGTTGTTTAGATGATCTTTAGAAGGGCGGTAAAGATGTTCTGGTTGTTTAGATGATTTTAGAAGGGCGGTAAAGATGTTCTGGTTGTTTAGATGATCTTTAGAAGGCGGTAAAGATGTTCTGGTTGTTTAGATGATCTTTAGAAGGGCGGTAAAGATGTTCTGGTTGTTTAGATGATCTTTAGAAGGGCGGTAAAGATGTTCTGGTTGTTTAGATGATCTTTAGAAGGGCGGTAAAGATGTTCTGGTTGTTTAGATGATCTTTAGAAGGGTGGTAAAAGGAAATCTAAGCTCTCCAGCTCATTAAAGCCCCCATGCATCACTGTATGTCTAATACACTACTGTGTTTATTTCATGAAAATAAATAACAAATATATATATATTTTTTTAGCGTTTATTTCCCTCAGCCTCCTTTTCCTATTGAACTGCTCAGTCTGATCATGTGGGCACGTTGATACACATTGTAATATATTTACATACACAGCCCTGATTGGTGGATAGAATTCCTCTAGACTCTCTCTAGAGCCTTCCCCACTTACCCCTTCGAAGTAGAAGGAGACATATGCAAATTAAAAGATGACTAATCGGATCAGATTAGTCATCTTGGGGGCCGACAAACTATATCCCTCCTGGAAAGCTCTTTACACTGAAACGGCATTATTCAACAACTTCAGGGTTATTTCATCCTCACAGGGTGGAAATATCAGGAACAAAATGAGCACTGCCCCTTTAATAATAACTCAGTATAATATTGTGTCCTCTGGCAGCCTGAGAGAGGCCTGCTTCCCAGAGTGTAACGTCCCATTAAAGATGAGCCTCAGGGCCTGCACTCTGAGACACAGCCTGGGCTTGGAGTGGGTGAGCAGCCTGGGAGGCAGTGAGGCGTCTGGGCAAATGGGCACAACTCCAGTCCCCGGTCTGACACGGGCCTACAGGCCTGGCTCTGTGACTGGCATACTGATGAGTTAGTGATCCGGGGAGGGACAGAGGGGGTGTGTGTTCGTGCATGTGGTGTGTGTGTGTGTGTGTGTGTGTGTGTGTGTGTGTGTGTGTGTGTGTGTGTGTGTGTGTGTGTGTGTGTGTGTGTGTGTGTGTGTGTGTGTGTGTGTGTGTGTGCAGACAGGCAGGCAGGCAGCAGCCAGTAAAGACCACTACACATGACTAGAGAATAGTGGCAGGAAGTAGATTCTACGGTAACTCTCCTGGACAATAAATCTCCCTTGTCTCCCTACCCTCCTCTACCTCCACAGTGTCCCTGAGACAGGAAGTAGATTCCACGGTAACTCTCCCTGGACAATAAATCTCCTATTGTCTCCTCCTCCTACCTCCACAGTGTCCCTGAGACAGGAAGTAGATTCCACGGTAACTCTCCTGGACAATAAATCTATTGTCTCCTACCCTCCTCTACCTCCACAGTGTCCCTGAGACAGGAAGTAGATTCCACGGTAACTCTCCCTGGACAATAAATCTCCTATTGTCTCCCTACCTTCCTCTACCTCCACAGTGTCCCTGAGACAGGAAGTAGATTCC
Organism: Oncorhynchus keta; assembly: GCF_023373465.1. NCBI lineage: Eukaryota > Metazoa > Chordata > Actinopteri > Salmoniformes > Salmonidae > Oncorhynchus > Oncorhynchus keta. The sequence goes on along the minus strand of NW_026283542.1, from coordinate 17,369 downwards.
ACGGTAACTCTCCCTGAACAATAAATCTATTGTCTCCTACCTTCCTCTACCTCCACAGTGTCCCTCCCGTGGGTATCCCAAATGACACCTTTAATCCCTATATAGTGCACTACTTTTGACCACAGCCCCGGAAGGCAGACTCTGCTAAGACGAAGGGAAGGGGGTGTGTCTCTTTGTGAACCAGTATGTTGTGCTCATCTCTAATGTTATGAAGGAAGTCTGACGTTCTGCTGGCCTGAGTTAGTATACCTCATGATAAACTGTAAACCCACACTATTTACCAAGATAGTATTTTTCATAGCTGTCTATTTACTGCCAATCGATGCTTGGCACTAAGACCGCACGCAAAGAGCTGAACAGGGTCATAAGTAAACAAGACTGTTCAGAGGCAGCCTTTTCTTGGCCAGTGATTTTAAAGCAGGAAACTGAAATCCGTTTTTTTTTTTTACCAGCATGTCACCTGTGCAACTCGAGGAAACAAAACTCGTGCTCATCTTTAGTCCCACACACAGAAATGCGGACAAAGCCATCCATCGCCCTCCCTTTGGACAAATCAGACCGTAACTCTATCCTCCTGCTTCCTGCTTACAAGCGAAAACAGGACTGTTTCTCTAGGACAGATTGGAATACGTCCCGGGGATTCATTCGATAACATTGAGGAGTTTATCCACGTCAGTCACCGGCTTCATTAATAAGTGCAACGATGACGTCGTCCCCACAGTGACCGTACGTACATGTCCTAACCAGAAGCCATGGATTACAGGCAACATCCGCACTGAGCTAAAGGCTAGAATTCCTCCTGTCACTATTTATATTTTTATTTTTATATTTTCTATCTTTATCTTTAACTCTGCTTTGCTGGTTAAAAGAGCTGTAAGGAAGCATTTCACTGTTCGTCTGCAGCTGTTGTTTTACGAAGCATGTGACAAATATCATTGTAATTTATTTAAGGAACAGTGTGTCATTTGGGTCGCAGCCTGTCTCTTCAGCCTCCTCAGACCCTCCAGACCAGCCTCCTCAGACCCTCCAGACCAGCCTCCTCAGACCTCAGACCTCCAGACCAGGCTCCTCAGACCCTCCCAGACCAGGCTCTCAGAACCTCAGACCCTCAGACCTCCAGACCAGGCCTCAGACCCTCAGACCCTCCAGACCAGGCTCCCCAGACCCCTGGAGCCCTCAGACCCTCCAGACCGGAAAGAGCTCCTCCAGACCCTCAGACCAGCCTCCCCTCAGACCCTCAGACCCTCAGACCAGGCTCCTCAGACCCTCCAGACCCTCAGACCCTCAGACCAGGCTCCTCAGACCCTCAGACCAGGCCCCTCTCGGACCCTCAGACCAGGCTCCTCAGACCCTCAGACCATCCTCAGACCCTCAGACCAGCCTCCCTCAGACCCTCAAACCCTCAGACCAGGCTCCTCAGACCCTCAGACCCTCAGACCCTCAGACCAGGCTCCTCAGACCCTCAGACCAGGCTCCTCGGACCCTCAGACCAGGCTCCTCAGACCCTCAGACCAGGCTCCTCAGACCCTCAGACCCTCAGACCCTCCAGACCAGGCTCCTCAGACCCTCAGACCAGCCTCCTCAGACCCTCAGACCCTCAGACCAGGCTCCTCAGACCCTCAGACCAGGCTCCTCAGACCCTCAGACCCTCAGACCCTCAGACCCTCCAGACCCTCCAGACCCTCAGACCCCCAGACCCTCCAGACCCCCAGACCCTCAGACCAGGCAAATCAGACCCTCAGACCCTCAGACCCTCTGACCAGGCAAATCAGACCCCATTGTATTTTATGTAAGGAACAGTGTGTCATTTGGGTCGCAACAGCCTCAGACCCTCCAGACCCTCCAGACCCTCAGACCCTCCAGACCAGGCTCCTCAGACCATCAGACCCTCAGACCCTCCAGACCAGGCTCCCCAGACCCCCGGACCCTCAGACCCTCAGACCCTCCAGACCAGGCTCCTCAGACCCTCAGACCCTCAGACCCTCCAGACCAGGCTCCTCAGACCCTCCAGACTCTCAGACCCTCCAGACCAGGCTCCTCAGACCCTCCAGACCCTCAGACCCTCCAGACCAGGCTCCTCAGACCCTCAGACCCTCCAGACCAGGCTCCTCAGACCCTCAGACCCTCAGACCCTCAGACCCTCCAGACCAGGCTCCTCAGACCTTCAGACCCTCAGACCCTCAGACCCTCCAGACCAGGCTCCTCAGACCCTCAGACCCTCAGACCCTCAGACCCTCCAGACCCCCAGACCCTCCAGACCAGGCTCCTCAGACCCTCAGACCCTCAGACCCTCCAGACCAGGCTCCTCAGACCCTCAGACCCTCCAGACCAGGCTCCTCAGACCACCGGACCCTCAGACCCTCAGACCCTCAGACCCTCCAGACCCCGGACCCTCAGACCCTCAGACCCTCCAGACCCTCCAGACCAGGGTCCTCAGACCCTCAGACCCTCAGACCCTCCAGACCCTCCAGACCCCCAGACCCTCAGACCCCCAGACCCTCCAGACCAGGCTCCTCAGACCCTCAGACCCTCAGACCCTCAGACCCTCCAGACCAGGCTCCTCAGACCCTCAGACCCCCAGACCCTCCAGACCAGGCTCCTCAGACCCTCAGACCCTCCAGACCAGGCTCCTCAGACCCTCCAGACTCTCAGACCCTCAGACCCTCCAGACCCTCAGACCCTCCAGACCCTCAGACCCTCAGACCCTCCAGACCAGGCTCCTCAGACCCTCCAGACCCTCAGACCCCCAGACCCTCAGACCCTCAGACCCTCAGACCCTCCAGACCAGGCTCCTCAGACCCTCCAGACCCTCAGACCCTCAGACCCCCAGACTCTCAGACCCTCAGACCCTCCAGACTCTCAGACCCTCAGACGCTCAGACCCTCCAGACCAGGCTCCTCAGACCCTCAGACCCCCAGACCCTCCAGACCAGGCTCCTCAGACCCTCAGACCCTCAGACCCTCCAGACCAGGCTCCTCAGACCCTCCAGACTCTCAGACCCTCAGACCCTCCAGACCCTCAGACCCTCCAGACCAGGCTCCCCAGACCCCCTGGACCCTCAGACCCTCAGACCAGGCTCCTCAGACCCTCAGACCAGCCTCCTCAGACCCTCAGACCCTCAGACCAGGCTCCTCAGACCCTCAGACCCTCAGACCCTCAGACCAGGCTCCTCAGACCCTCAGACCAGGCTCCTCGGACCCTCAGACCAGGCTCCTCAGACCCTCAGACCAGGCTCCTCAGACCCTCAGACCCTCAGACCCTCCAGACCAGGCTCCTCAGACCCTCAGACCAGCCTCCTCAGACTCTCAGACCCTCAGACCAGGCTCCTCAGACCCTCAGACCAGGCTCCTCAGACCCTCAGACCCTCAGACCCTCAGACCCTCCAGACCCTCCAGACCCTCAGACCCCCAGACCCTCCAGACCCCCAGACCCTCAGACCAGGCAAATCAGACCCTCAGACCCTCAGACCCTCTGACCAGGCAAATCAGACCCCATTGTATTTTATGTAAGGAACAGTGTGTCATTTGGGTCGCAACAGCCTCAGACCCTCCAGACCCTCCAGACCCTCAGACCCTCCAGACCAGGCTCCTCAGACCATCAGACCCTCAGACCCTCCAGACCAGGCTCCCCAGACCCCCGGACCCTCAGACCCTCAGACCCTCCAGACCAGGCTTCTCAGACCCTCAGACCCTCAGACCCTCCAGACCAGGCTCCTCAGACCCTCCAGACTCTCAGACCCTCCAGACCAGGCTCCTCAGACCCTCCAGACCCTCAGACCCTCCAGACCAGGCTCCTCAGACCCTCAGACCTCTCCAGACCAGGCTCCTCAGACCCTCAGACCCTCAGACCCTCAGACCCTCCAGCCCAGGCTCCTCAGACCTTCAGACCCTCAGACCCTCAGACCCTCCAGACCAGGCTCCTCAGACCCTCAGACCCTCAGACCCTCCAGACCCCCAGACCCTCCAGACCAGGCTCCTCAGACCCTCAGACCCTCAGACCCTCCAGACCAGGCTCCTCAGACCCTCAGACCCTCCAGACCAGGCTCCTCAGACCACCGGACCCTCAGACCCTCAGACCCTCAGACCCTCCAGACCCCCGGACCCTCAGACCCTCAGACCCTCCAGACCCTCCAGACCAGGGTCCTCAGACCCTCAGACCCTTAGACCCTCCAGACCCTCCAGACCCCCAGACCCTCAGACCCCCAGACCCTCCAGACCAGGCTCCTCAGACCCTCAGACCCTCAGACCCTCAGACCCTCCAGACCAGGCTCCTCAGACCCTCAGACCCCCAGACCCTCCAGACCAGGCTCCTCAGACCCTCAGACCCTCCAGACCAGGCTCCTCAGACCCTCCAGACTCTCAGACCCTCCAGACCCTCAGACCCTCCAGACCCTCAGACCCTCAGACCCTCCAGACCAGGCTCCTCAGACCCTCCAGACCCTCAGACCCCCAGACCCTCAGACCCTCAGACCCTCAGACCCTCCAGACCAGGCTCCTCCAGACCCTCCAGACCCTCAGACCCTCAGACCCCCAGACTCTCAGACCCTCACACCCTCCAGACTCTCAGACCCTCAGACGCTCAGACCCTCCAGACCAGGCTCCTCAGACCCTCAGACCCCCAGACCCTCCAGACCAGGCTCCTCAGACCCTCAGACCCTCCAGACCAGGCTCCTCAGACCCTCCAGACTCTCAGACCCTCAGACCCTCCAGACCCTCAGACCCCCCAGACCCTCAGACCCTCAGACCCTCCAGACCCTCAGACCCCCAGACCCTCAGACCCTCAGACCCTCAGACCCTCAGACCCTCCAGACCAGGCTCCTCAGACCCTCCAGACCCTCAGACCCTCAGACCCTCAGACTCTCAGACCCTCAGACCCTCCAGACCCTCAGACCCTCAGACCCTCAGACTCTCAGACCCTCAGACCCTCCAGACTCTCAGACCCTCAGACCCTCCAGACCCTCAGACCCTCAGACCCTCAGACTCTCAGACCCTCAGACCCTCAGACCCTCAGACTCTCAGACTCTCAGACCCCCAGACCCTCCAGACCAGGCTCCTCAGACCCTCAGACCCTCAGACCCCCAGACCCTCCAGACCAGGCTCCTCAGACCCTCAGACCCTCAGACCCTCAGACCCTCCAGACCCTCAGACCCCCCAGACCCTCAGCCCCCCAGACCCTCCAGACCCTCAGACCCCCAGACCCTCCAGACCCTCCAGACTCTCAGACCCTCAGACCCTCCAGACCCTCAGACCCTCCAGACCCTCCAGACCCTCCAGACCCTCCAGACTCTCAGACCCTCAGACCCTCCAGACCCTCCAGACCCTCCAGACTCTCAGACCCTCAGACCCTCCAGACCCTCAGACCCTCCAGACCCTCAGACCCCCAGACCCTCAGACCCCCAGACCCTCCAGACCAGGCTCCTCAGACCCTCCAGACCCTCAGACCCCCAGACCCTCCAGACCAGGCTCCTCAGACCCTCCAGACCCTCAGACCCTCAGACCCTCCAGACCAGGCTCCTCAGACCCTCAGACCCCCAGACCCTCCAGACCAGGCTCCTCAGACCCTCAGACCCTCAGACCCTCCAGACCAGGCTCCTCAGACCCTCCAGACCCTCAGACCCTCCAGACCCTCAGACCCTCAGACCCTCAGACTCTCAGACCCTCAGACCCTCAGACTCTCAGACTCTCAGACCCCCAGACCCTCCAGACCAGGCTCCTCAGACACCCAGACCCTCAGACCCCCAGACCCTCCAGACTCTCAGACCCTCAGACCCTCAGACCCTCCAGACTCTCAGACTCTCAGACCCTCAGACCCCCAGACCCTCCAGACTCTCAGACCCCCAGACCCTCCAGACCAGGCTCCTCAGACCCTCAGACCCTCAGACCCTCCAGACCAGGCTCCTCAGACCCTCAGACCCTCAGACCCTCAGACCCCCAGACCCTCCAGACCAGGCAAATCAGAGCCCATTGTATGCCGATTCCTTTAATCACCACAGTTAGGCTGGAGGCAAAGAGAAGGTTTTTCTCAGACTAATTAAAAACTCTGCCACGACTCCTCCGCTGCTAGTTAGGGCTTTTCACAGCTACCCATAATGCAATGTGAGGGAGGCAGATGGGAGAGTGTCTGTCAAGCCGTCTGAATTCTCATACTATTGTACCGTTTACTGCTCTAAGGCCTGTTCTTTATTAGAAGGAGTGAGAGTTCTATGTTCTAAGGCCTGTTCTTTATTAGAAGGAGTGAGAGTTCTATGTTCTAAGGCCTGTTCTTTATTGGAGTGAGAATTCTATGTTCTAAAGCCTGTTCTTTATTAGAAGGAGTGAGAGTTCTATGTTCTAAGGCCTGTTCTTTATTAGGAGTGAGAATTCTATGTTCTAAGGCCTGTTCTTTATTAGAAGGAGTGAGAGTTCTATGTTCTAAGGCCTGTTCTTTATTAGAAGGAGTGAGCGTTCTATGTTCTAAGGCCTGTTCTTTATTAGGAGTGGCATTCTGTGACTCTAAGGCCTGTTCTTTATTAGAAGGAGTGAGGTTCCTATGTTCTGGGCCTGTTCTTTTTAGAAGGAGTGAGAGTTCTATGTTCTAGATTTTCTGTTCTTTATTAGAGTGAGTTCTATGTTCTAAGGCCTGTTCTTTATTAGAAGGAAGGTAAAGTTCTATGTTCTAAGGCCTGTTCTTTATTAGAAGGAGTAGAGTTCTATGTTCTAAGGCCTGTTCTTTATTAGAGGAGTGAGTTCTGTTCTAAGGCCTGTTCTTTATTAGGAGTGAGAATTCTATGTTCTAAGGCCTGTTCTTTATTAGAAGGAGTGAGAGTTCTATGTTCTAAGGCCTGTTCTTTATTAGAAGGAGTGGCGTTCTATGTTCTAAGGCCTGTTCTTTATTAGGAGTGAGCGTTCTATGTTCTAAGGCCTGTTCTTTATTAGAAGGAGTGAGAATTCTATGTTCTAAGGCCTGTTCTTTTTTAGAAGGAGTGAGAGTTCTATGTTCTAAGGCCTGTTCTTTATTAGAAGGAGTGAGAGTTCTATGTTCTAAGGCCTGTTCTTTATTAGAAGGAGTGAGTTCTATGTTCTAAGGCCTGTTCTTTATTAGAAGGAGGAGTTCTATGTTCCTAAGGCCTGTTCTTTATTAGAAGGAGTGAGGTTCTATGTTCTAAGGCCTGTTCTTTATTAGAAGGAGTGAGTTCTATGTTCTAAGGCCTGTTCTTTATTAGAAGGAGGGAGAGTTCTATGTTCTAAGGCCTGTTCTTTTTAGAAGGAGTGAGTTCTATGTTCTAAGGCCTGTTCTTTATTAGAAGGTGAGAGTTTATGTTCTAGGCCTGTTCTTTATTAGAAGGAGTGAGTTCTATGTTCTAGGCCTGTTCTTTATTAGAAGGAGTTCA
>NW_026283542.1:0-5000 GCF_023373465.1 Oncorhynchus keta | reverse complement strand
GAGATAAATCACTTCTGTATAACAACTGGGCAAGCAACACTGAGGCATGCATGAGAGCATCAGCTGTTCCGGATGACTGTGTGATCATGCTCTCCGTGGCCGACGTTAGTAAGACCTTTAAACAGGTTAACATGGTGCTAGAATAACAATCTATCCCTCACTGCATAGCCCAACCCACCCCTCACTGCATAGTCCAACCCCTCACTGCATAGTCCAACCACCCCTCACTGCATAGTCCAACCCTTCACTGCATAGTCCAACCCACCCCTCACTGCACAGTCCAACCCACCCTCACTGCATAGTCAACCCACCCCTCACTGCATAGTCCAACCCCTCACTGCATAGTCCAACCCCTCACTGCATAGTCCAACCCACCCTTCACTGCATAGTCCAACCCACCCCTCACTGCATAGTCCAACCCACCCCTGACTGCATAGTCCAACCCCCCCCTGACTGCATAGTCCAACCCACCCCTCACTGCATAGTCCAACCCCCTGACTGCATAGTCCAACCCCTCACTGCATAGTCCAACCACCCCTCACTGCTTAGTCCAACCCCTCACTGCATAGTCCAACCCCCTCTTTATAGTCCAACCCACCCCTCACTGCATAGTCCAACCCCCTGACTGCATAATCCAACCCTTCACTGCATAGTCCAACCCACCCCTCACTGCATAGTCCAACCACCCCTCACTGCATAGTCAACCCACCCACTGGATAGTCCAACCCACCCCTCTGCATAGTCCAACCCACCCCTCACTGCATAGTCCAACCCTCCTCTCACTGCATAGTCTAACCATCCCTCACTGCATCATCCAACCCACCCCACTGCATAGTCCAACCCACCCCTCACTGCATAGTCCAACCCCTCACTGCATAGTCCAACCCACCCCTCACTGCATAGTCCAACCACCCCTCACTGCATGTCCAACCCCACCCCTCACTGCATAGTCCAACCCACCCCCTCACTGCATAGTCCAACCCCTGGCTGCATAGTCCAACCTCACTGCATAGTCCAACCCCACACTGCATAGTCCAACCACCCCTCACTGCATAGTCCAACCCTCCTCTCCGGCCAGAACCCAGTTCCTGTCACCCGGCCTACTGTCCTCGCAGAACCCAGTTCACTGTCACCCGGCCTACTGACCGGCCAGAACCCAGTTCACTGTCACCCGGCCTACTGACCGGCCAGAACCCAGTTCACTGTCACACGGCCTACTGACCGGCCAGAACCCAGTTCACTGTCACCCAGCCTACTGACCGGCCAGAACCCAGTTCACTGTCACACAGCCTACTGACCCGCCAGAACCCAGATCACTGTCACCCAGCCTACTTACCGGCCTTTCTCTCTCTCTCCTCTCTCTCCTCTCTCCCTGTCTCTGTCTCTCTCTCTGTCTCTCTCCTCTCTCCCTGTCTCTCTCCTCTCTCCCTGTCTCTCTCCTCTCTCCCTGTCTCTCTCCTCTCTCTCGTCTCTCTCTCCTCTCTCCTGTCTCTCTCTCTCTCTCGTCTCTCTCCTCTCCCTGTCTCTCTCCTCTCTCTCGTCTCTCTCCTCTCTCCCTGTCTCTGTCTCTCTCTGTCTCTCTCCTCTCTCCCTGTCTCTCTCCTCTCTCCTGTCTCTCTCCTCTCTCCTGTCTCTCTCCTCTCTCCCTGTCTCTCTCCTCTCTCCCTGTCTCTCTCTCCTCTCTCGTCTCTCTCCTCTCTCCCTGTCTCTCTCCTCTCTCTCGTCTCTCTCCTCTCCCTGTCTCTCTCCTCTCTCTCGTCTCTCTCTCTCTCCCTGTCTCTCTCCTCTCTCTCGTCTCTCTCCTCTCTCCCTGTCTCTCTCCTCTCTCTCGTCTCTCCTCTCTCCCTGTCTCTCGTCTCTCTCTCCTCTCTCCCTGTCTCTCGTCTCTCTCCTCTCTCCCTGTCTCTCGTCTCTCTCTCCTCTCTCCTGTCTCTCTCCCTGTCTCTCGTCTCTCTCCTCTCTCCCTGTCTCTCGTCTCTCTCTCCTCCTCTCCCTGTCTCTCGTCTCTCCTCCTCTCTCCCTGTCTCTCGTCTCTCTCCTCCTCTCTCCCTCGTCTCTCGTCTCTCTCCTCTCTCCTGTCTCTCTCCTCTCTCTTCGTCTCTCTCTCCTCTCTCCCTGTCTCTCGTCTCTCTCTCTCTCCTGTCTCTCGTCTCTCTCTCCTCTCTCCCTGTCTCGTCTCTCTCTCTCTCTCCCTGTCTCTCGTCTCTCTCTCCTCTCTCCCTCGTCTCTCGTCTCTCTCCTCTCTCCCTGTCTCTCTCCTCTCTCTCGTCTCTCTCTCCTCTCTCCCTCGTCTCTCGTCTCTCTCCTCTCCCTGTCTCTCTCCTCTCTCTCTCGTCTCTCTCCTCTCTCCCTGTCTCTCGTCTCTCTCTCCTCTCTCTCCTGTCTCTCGTCTCTCTCTCCTCTCTCCCTGTCTCTAAGTCTCTCTCCTCTCTCCCTGTCTCTCGTCTCTCTCTCCTCTCTCCTCGTCTCTCGTCTCTCCTCTCTCCTGTCTCTCTCCTCTCTCTCGTCTCTCTCTGTCTCTCTCCTCTCTCTCGTCTCTCCTCTCTCCCTGTCTCTCTCCTCTCTCTCGTCTCTCTCCTCTCTCCCTGTCTCTCGTCTCTCTCTCCTCTCTCCCTGTCTCGTCTCTCTCTCCTCTCTCCTGTCTCTCTCCTCTCTCTCGTCTCTCTCCTCTCTCTCTCTCTCGTCTCTCTCCTCTCTCCCTGTCTCTCGTCTCTCTCTCCTCTCTCTCCTGTCTCTCGTCTCTCTCCTCTCTCCCTGTCTCTCTCCTCTCTCTCGTCTCTCTCCTCTCTCCCTGTCTCTCGTCTCTCTCTCCTCTCTCCCTGTCTCTCGTCTCTCTCTCCTCTCTCTCCCTGTCTCTCGTCTCTCTCCTCTCTCCCCTGTCTCTCGTCTCTCTCTCTCTCTCCCTCGTCTCTCGTCTCTCTCTCTCCTGTCTCTCTCCTCTCTCTCGTCTCTCTCTGTCTCTCTCCTCTCTCTCTCTCTCTCCTCTCTCCCTGTCTCTCTCCTCTCTCTCGTCTCTCTCCTCTCTCCCTGTCTCTCGTCTCTCTCTCTCTCTCCCTGTCTCTCGTCTCTCTCTCTCCCTCCCTGTCTCTCGTCTCTCTCTCCTCTCCCTGTCTCTCGTCTCTCTCCTCTCTCCCTGTCTCTCGTCTCTCTCTCCTCTCTCCTCGTCTCTCGTCTCTCTCCTCTCTCCCTGTCTCTCTCTCCTCTCTCTCGTCTCTCTCCTCTCTCCCTACTCGTCTCTCTCTCCTCTCTCTGTCTCTCTCCTCTCTCTCGTCTCTCTCCTCCTCTCCTGTCTCTCGTCTCTCTCACTCTCTCTCCCTGTCTCTCGTCTCTCCTTAAATCTCTCCTGTCTCGTCTCTCCTCTCTCTCCCTGTCTCTCGTCTCTCTCTCCTCTCTCCTCGTCTCTCGTCTCTCTCCTCCTCTCCCTGTCTCTCTCCTCTCTCTCGTCTCTCTCTGTCTCTCTCCTCTCTCTCGTCTCTCTCCTCTCCCTGTCTCTCTCCTCTCTCTCGTCTCTCTCCTCTCTCCCTGTCTCTCGTCTCTCTCTCCTCTCTCTCCTGTCTCTCGTCTCTCTCCTCTCTCCCTGCTCTCTCCTCTCTCTCGTCTCTCTCCTCTCTCCTCTCTCTCGTCTCTCTCCCTCTCTCCCTGTCTCTCGTCTCTCTCTCCTCTCTCCCTGTCTCTCGTCTCTCTCTCCTCTCTCCCTGTCTCTCTCCTCTCTCTCGTCTCTCTCCTCTCTCCCTGTCTCTCGTCTCTCTCTCCTCTCTCCCTGTCTCTCGTCTCTCTCTCCTCTCTCCCTGTCTCTCCTCTCTCCCTCGTCTCTCGTCTCTCTCTCCTCTCTCCTCGTCTCTCGTCTCTCTCCTCTCTCCCTGTCTCTCTCTCTCTCTCTCGTCTCTCTCTGTCTCTCCTCTCTCTCCCTGTCTCTCTCCTCTCTCTCCCTGTCTCTCTCCTCTCTCCTCTCTCTCGTCTCTCTCCCTCTCTCCCTGTCTCTCGTCTCTCTCCTCTCTCTCCCTGTCTCTCTCTCTCTCTCTCGTCTCTCTCCTCTCTCCTCTCTCTCCTCTCTCTCGTCTCTCTCCTCTCTCCTCTCTCTCCTCTCTCTCGTCTCTCTCCTCTCTCCTCTCTCGTCTCTCTCCTCTCTCCCTGTCTCTCGTCTCTCGTCTCTCTCCTCTCTCCCTGTCTCTCGTCTCTCTCCTCTCTCCCTGTCTCTCGTCTCTCTCTCTCTCCCTGTCTCTCGTCTCTTCCTCTCTCCCTGTCTCTCGTCTCTCTCCTCTCTCCCTGTCTCTCGTCTCTCTCCTCTCTCCCTGTCTCTCGTCTCTCTCCTCTCTCCCTGTCTCTCGTCTCTCTCCCTCTCCCCTGTCTCTCGTCTCTCTCCTCTCCCCCTGTCTCTCGTCTCTCTCTCTCTCTCCTCTCTCCCTGTCTCTCGCTCTCTCTCCTCTCTCCTCGTCTCTCGTCTCTCTCCTCTCTCCTCGTCTCTCGTCTCTCTCCTCTCTCCCTCGTCCTCTCTCTCTCTCTCTCTCTCTCTCTCTCTCCTCTCTCTCTCTCTCTCGTCTCTCGTCTCTCTCTCTGTCTCTCCTCCTCTCCTCTCTCCCTGTCTCTCGTCTCTCCTCCTCTCCCTGTCTCTCGTCTCTCTCCCTCTCTCCTCTCTCCCTGTCTCTCGTCTCTCTCCTCTCTCCTCTCTCCCTGTCTCTCGTCTCTCTCTCCTCCTCTCCTCTCTCCCTGTCTCTCGTCTCTCTTCCTCTCTCTCTCTCTCCCTGTCTCCTCGTCTCTCTCTCTCTCTCTCTCTCCCTGTCTCTCGTCTCTCTCCTCTCTCCTCTCTCCTGTCTCTCGTCTCTCTCTCTCGTCCTCTCTCCTCTCTCCTCCTCGTCTCTCTCCTCTCTCCTCGTCTCTCTCCTCTCTCTCGTCTCTCTCTCTCTCTCTCTCGTCTCCTCGTCTCCTCCGTCTCTCTCTCGTCTCTCGTCTCTCGTCTCTCGTCTCTCTCTCTCTCTCTCTCTCTCTCTCTCTCTCTCTCT
>NW_026283541.1:0-12233 GCF_023373465.1 Oncorhynchus keta | reverse complement strand
AGGAAGGGAATGGAGGAAGAGAAGAGAAGAGAGGAAGGGAATGGAGGAAGAGAAGAGGAGAGGGAAGGGGAATGGAGGGAGAGAAGAGGAGAGGGAAGGGAATGGAGGAAGAGATGAGGAGAGGGAAGGGGAATGGAGGAAGAGAAGAGGAGAGGGAAGGGGAATGGAGGGAGAGAAGAGGAAGAGGGAAGGGGAATGGAGGAAGAGATAGAGGAGAGGGAAGGGGAATGGAGGAAGAGAAGAGGAGAGAGGAAGGGAATGGAGGAAGAGATGAGGAGAGGGAAGGGGAATGGAGGAAGAGAGAGAGGAGAGGGAAGGGAATGAAGGAGAGAAGAAGAGAAGAGGAGAGGGAAGGGGAATGGAGGAAGAGAAGAGGAGAGGGAAGGGGAATGGAGGAAGAGATGAGGAGAGGGAAGGGGAATGGAGGAGGAGAAGAGGAGAGGGAAGGGGAATGGAGGAAGAGAAGAGGAGAGGGAAGGGGAATGGAGGAAGAGAAGAGGAGAGGGAAGGGGAATGGAGGAAGAGAAGAGGAGAGGGAAGGGGAATGGAGGAAGAGAAGAGGAGAGGGAAGGGGAATGGAGGAAGAGAAGAGGAGAGGGAAGGGGAATGGAGGAAGAGAAGAGGAGAGGGAAGGGGAATGGAGGAAGAGAAGAGGAGAGGGAAGGGGAATGGAGGAAGAGAAGAGGAGAGGGAAGGGGAATGGAGGAAGAGAAGAGGAGGAGGGAAGGGGAATGGAGGAAGAGAAGAGAAGAGGGAAGGGAATGGAGGGAAGAGATGAGGAGAGGGGAAGGGGAATGGAGGAAGAAGAAGAGGAGAGGGAAGGGAAATGGAGGGAGAGATGAGGGAGAGGGGAAGGGAAATGGAGGAAGAGAAGAGGAGAGGGAAGGGGAATGAAGGGAGAGAAGAGAAGAGGGAAGGGGGAATGGAGGAAGAGATGAGGAGAGGGAAGGGGAATGGAGGAAGAGAAGAGGAGAGGGAAGGGGAATGAAGAGAAGAGGAGAGGGAAGGGGAATGGAGGAAGAGGCAGGAGAGGGAAGGGGAATGGAGGAAGAGATGAGGAGAGGGAAGGGGAATGGAGGGAGGAGAGGAGGAGAGGGAAGGGGAATGGAGGAAGAGAAGAGGAGAGGGAAGGGGAATGAGAAGAGATGAGGAGAGGGAAGGGGAATGGAGGAGGAGAGGAGGAGAGGGAAGGGGGAATGGAGGAAGAGAAGAGGAGAGGGAAGGGGAATGGAGGAAGAGAAGAAGAGGGGAAGGGAAAATGGAGGAGAGAAGAGGAGAGGGAAGGGGAATGGAGGAGGAGAAGGGATGGAAGGAAGGGGAAAATGGAGGAGGAGAAGAGGAGAGGGAAGGGAATGGAGGAAGAGAAGAGGGGAGAGGGAGGGGAATGGAGGAGGAGATGAGGAGACGGAAGGGGAATGGGAGGAAGAGAAGAGGAGAGGGAAGGGGAATGAAGGAAGAGATGAGGAGAGGGGAAGGGGAATGGAGGAAGAGAAGAGGGGAGAGGGAAAGGGGAATGGAGGAAGAGATGAGGAGAGGGAATGGGAATGGAGGAAGAGAATAGGAGAGGGAAGGGGAATGGGAATGGAGGAAGAGAAGAGGAGAGGGAAGGGGAATGGGAGGAGGAGAGGGAGAGAAGAGGGAAGGGGAATGGAGGAAGAGATGAGGAGAGGAAGGGGAATGGAGGAGGAGATGAGGAGAGGGAAGGGGAATGGAGGAAGAGAAGAGGAGAGGGAAGGAAGAAGGAAGAGACGAGGAGGGAAGGGGAATGGTGGAGGAGATGAGGAGAGGGAAGGGGAATGGGAATGGAGGAAGAGAAGAGGAGAGGGAAGGGGAATGGAGGAGGAGAGGAGAAGAGGGAAGGGGAATCGAGGAAGAAGATGAGGAGAGGGAAGGGGAATGGAGGGAGAGAAGAGGAGAGGGAAGGGAATGGAGGAGGAGAAGAGGAGAGTGAAGGGGAATGGGAATGGAGGAAGAGAAGAGGAGAGGGAAGGGGAATGTAGTAGGAGATGAGGAGAGGGAAGGGGAATGGAGGAGGAGATGAGGAGAGGGAAGGGGAATGGAGGAAGAGATGAGGAGAGGGAAGGGGAATGGAGGAGGAGATGAGGAGAGGGAAGGGAATGGAGGAAGAGAAGAGGAGAGGAGAGGGAAGGGGAATGTAGGGAGAGAAGAGGAGAGGGAAGGGGAATGGAGGAAGAGAAGAGAAGAGGGAAGGGGAATGGAGGAAGAGATGAGGAGAGGGAAGGGGAATGGAGGGAGAGAAGAGGAGAGGGAAGGGGAATGGAGGAGGAGAAGAGGAGAGTGAAGGGGAATGGGAATGGAGGAAGAGAAGAGGAGAGGGAAGGGGAATGGAGGAGGAGATGAGGAGAGGGAAGGGGAATGGGAATGGAGGAAGAGAAGAGGAGAGGGAAGGGAATGGAGGGAGAGAAGAGGAGAGGGAAGGGGAATGGAGGAGGAGATGAGGAGAGGGAAGGGGAATGGAGGAAGAGAAGAGGAGAGGGAAGGGGAATGGAGGAAGAGATGAGGAGAGGGAAGGGGAATGGAGGAGGAGATGAGGAGAGGGAAGGAAGGGAGAATGGAGGAAGAGAAGAAGGAGAGGGAAGGGGAATGGAGGAAGAGAAGAGGAGAGGGAAGGGGAATGGAGGAAGAGAAGAGGAGAGGGAAGGGGAATGGAGGGAGAGAAGAGGAGAGGGAAGGGGAATGGAGGAAGAGAAGAGGAGAGGGAAGGGGAATGGAGGGAGAGAAGAGGAGAGGGAAGGGGAATGGAGGGAGAGAAGAGGAGAGGGAATGGGAATGGAGGAAGAGAAGAGGAGAGGGAAGGGGAATGGAGGGAGAGAAGAGGAGAGGGAAGGGGAATGGAGGGAGAGAAGAGGAGAGGGAATGGGAATGGAGGAAGAGAAGAGGAGAGGGAAGGGGAATGGAGGAAGAGAAGAGGAGAGGGAAGGGGAATGGAGGAAGAGATGAGGAGAGGGAAGGGGAATGGAGGAAGAGAAGAGGAGAGGGAAGGGGAATGGGAATGGAGGAGGAGATGAGGAGAGGGAAGGGGAATGGAGGAAGAGAAGAGGAGAGGGAAGGGGAATGGAGGAAGAGAAGAGGAGAGGGAAGGGGAATGGAGGAAGAGATGAGGAGAGGGAAGGGGAATGGAGGAGGAGAAGAGGAGAGGGAAGGGGAATGGAGGAAGAGAAGAGGAGAGGGAAGGGGAATGGAGGAAAGAGAGAGAGGAGAGGGAAGAGAGGGAATGGAGGAAGAGAAGGGGAGAGGGAAGGGGAATGGAGGAAGAGAAGAGGAGAGGGAAGGGGAATGGAGGAAGAGAAGAGGAGAGGGAAGGGGAATGGAGGAAGAGAAGAGGAGAGGGAAGGGAATGGAGGAAGAGAAGAGGAGAGGGAAGGGAATGGAGGAAGAGAGAAGAGGAGAGGGAAGGGGAATGGAGGGAGAGAAGAGAAGAGGGAAGGGAATGGAGGAAGAGATGAGGAGAGGGAAGAGGGAATGGAGGAAGAGAAGAGGAGAGGGGAAGGGGAATGGAGGAGAGATGAGGAGAGGGAAGGGGAATGGAGGAAGAGAAGAGGAGAGGGAAGGGGAATGAAGGGAGAGAAGAGGGAAGGGAATGGAGGAAGAGATGAGGAGAGGAAGGGGAATTGAGGAAGAGAAGAGGAGAGGGAAGGGGAATGAAGGAAGAGAAGAGGAGAGGGAAGGGGAATGGAGGAAGAGAAGAGAGAGGGAAGGGAATGGAGGAAGAGATGAGGAGAGGGAAGGGGAATGGAGGAGGAGAGGAGGAGAGGGAAGGGGAATGGAGGAAGAGAAGAAGGAGAGGGAAGGGAATGGAGGAAGAGATGAGAGAGAGGGAAGGGGAATGGAGGAAGGAGAGGAGGAGAGGGAAGGGGAATGGAGGAAGAGAAGAGGAGAGGGAAGGGAATGGAGGAAGAGAAGAGGAGAGGGAAGGGAATGGATGGAGAGAGAGAGGAGAGGGAAGGGGAATGGAGGAGGAGAAGAGGAGAGGGAAGGGAAGGGGAATGGAGGAAGAGAAGAGGAGAGGGAAGGGGAATGGAGGAAGAGAAGAGGAGAGGGAAGGGGAATGGAGGAGGAGAGGAGGAGAGGGAAGGGGAATGGAGGAAGAGAAGAGGAGAGGGAAGGGGAATGGAGGAAGAGATGAGGAGAGGGAAGGGGAATGGAGGAAGAGAAGAGGAGGAGGGAAGGGGAATGGAGGAAGAGATGAGGAGAGGGAATGGGAATGGAGGAAAGAGAATAGGAGAGGAAGGGGAATGGGAATGGAGGAAGAGAAGAGGAGAGAGGAAGGGGAATGGAGGAGGAGAGGAGAAGAGGGAAGGGAATGGAGGAAGAGATGAGGAGAGGGAAGGGGAATGGAGGAGGAGATGAGGAGAGGGAAGGGGAATGGAGGAAGAGAAGAGGAGAGGGAAGGGGAATGAAGGAAGAGACGAGGAGAGGGAAGGGGAATGGTGGAGGAGATGAGGAGAGGGAAGGGGAATGGGAATGGAGGAAGAGAAAGAGGAGAGGGAAGGGGAATGGAGGAGGAGAGGAGAAGAGGGAAGGGGAATCGAAGGAAGAGATGAGGAGAGGGAAGGGAATGGAGGAAGAGAAGAGGAGAGGGAAGGGGAATGGAGGAGGAGAAGAGGAGAGTGAAGGGAATGGGAATGGAGGAAGAAGAAGAGGAGAGGGAAGGGGAATGTAGTAGGAGATGAGGAGAGGGAAGGGGAATGGAGGAGGAGATGAGGAGAGGGAAGGGAATGGAGGAAGAGATGAGGAGAGGGAAGGGGAATGGAGGAGGAGATGAGGAGAGGGAAGGGGAATGGAGGAGGAGAAGAGGAGATGGAAGGGAAGGGGAATGGAGGTGAGAAGAGGAGAGGGAAGGGGAATGGAGGAAGAGAAGAGGAGAGGGAGGAATGGAGAGGAGATGAGGAGACGGAAGGGGAATGGAGGAAGAGAAGAGGAGAGGGAAGGGGGAATGAAGGAAGAGATGAGGGAGAGGGAAGGGGAATGGAGGAAAGAGAAGAGGGGAGAGGGAAGGGGAATGGAGGAAGAGATGAGGAGAGGGAATGGGAATGGAGAAGAGAATAGGAGAGGGAAGGGGAATGGAATGGAGGAAGAGAAGAGGAGAGGGAAGGGGAATGGAGGAGGAGAGAGAAGAGGGAAGGGGAATGGAGGAAGAGAAGAGGAGAGGGAAGGGGAATGGAGGAGGAGAAGAGAGAGGGAAGGGGAATGGAGGAAGAGAAGAGGAGAGGGGAAGGGGAAGAAGGAAGAGACGAGAGAGGGAAGGGGAATGGTGGAGGAGATGAGGAGAGGGAAGGAAATGGGAATGGAGGAAGAGAAGAGGAGAGGGAAGGGGAATGGAGGAGGAGAGGAGAAGAGGGAAGGAACCTAGGAAGAGATGAGGAGAGGGGAAGGGGAATGGAGGGAGAGAAGAGGAGAGGAAGGGAATGGAGGAGGAGAAGAGGAGAGTAAGGAATGGGAATGGAGGGAAGAGATGATGACAGGAATGAACGCAGGAGATGAGGAGGGAAGGGAAATGGAGGAGGAGATGAGGGGAGAGGGAAGGGGAATGGAGGAAGAGATGAGGGAGAGGGAAGGGGAATGGAGGAGGAGATGAGGAATGAAAGGGGAATGGAGGAAGAGAAGAGAGAGGAGGGAAGGGGAATGTAGGGAGAGAAGAGGAGAGGGAAGGGGAATGGAGGAGGAGAAGAGAAGAGGGAAGGAATGGAGGAAGAGATGAGGGAGAGGGAAGGGGGAATGGAGGAGAGAAGAGGAGAGGGAAGGAATGGAGGAGGAGAAGAGGAGAGTGAAGGGGAACTGAACGAGGAAGAGAAGAGGAGAGGGAAGGGGAATGGATGAGGAGATGAGGAGAGGGGAAGGGGAAACGGAATGAAAGAGAAGAGGAGAGGGAAGGGGGAATGGAGGAGAGAAGAGGATTTAGGAAGGGGGAATGGAGGAGGAGATGAGGAGAGGGGAAGGAATGGAGGAAGAGAAGATTGAGAGGGAAGGGGAATGAAGGAAGAGATGATGAGAGGGAAGGGGAATGGAGGAGGAGATGAGGAGAGGGAAGGGGAATGGAGGGAGAGAAGAGGAGAGGGAAGGGGAATGGAGGGAGAGAAGAGGAGAGGGAATGGAATGGAGGAAGAGATGAGGAGAGGGAAGGGGAATGGAGGGAAAGAAGAGGAGAGAAGGGGAATGGGAGGGAGAGAAGAGGAGAGGGAATGGGAATGGAGGAAGAGAAGAGGAGAGGGAAGGGGAAAATGAAGGAAGAAGAGATAGAGGGAAGGGAATGGAGGAAGAGATGAGGCAGAGGGAAGGGAAACTGAGGAAGAGAAGAGGAGAGGGGAAGGGGAATGGGAATGGAGTGAGGAGAGAGAGAGGGAAGGGGAATGAAGGAAGAGAAGAGGAGAGGGAGAGGAATGGAGGAAGAGAAGAGGAGAGGGAAGGGGAATGGAGGAAGAGATGAGGGAGAGGGAAGGGAATGGAGGAAGAGATGAGGAGAGGGGAAGGGGGAATGGAGGAAGAGAAGAGGAGAGGGAAGGGGAATGGAGGGAAGAGAAGAGGAGAGGAAGGGGAATGGAAGGAAGAGAAGCGGGAGGAGGAAGAGGAATGGAGGAAGAGAAGAGAAGAGGGAAGGGAATGGAGGAAGAGAAGAGGAGAGGGAGACGGAATGGAGGAAGAGAAGAGAGGAAGGGAATGGAGGAAGAGAAGAGGAGAGGGAGGGAGAAAGAAGAAGAGAAGAGGAGAGGGAAGGGGGAATGGAGGGAGAGAAGAGAAGAGGGAAGGGGAATGGAGGGAAGAGATGAGGAGGAGGGAAGGAATGGAGGAAGAGAAGAGGAGAGGGAAGGGGAATGGAGGGAGAGATGGAGGAGAGGGAAGGAATGGAGGAAGAGAAGAGGAGAGGGAAGGGGAATGAAGGAGAGAGAAGAGAAGAGGGAAGGGGAATGGAGGAAGAGATGAGGAGAGGGAAGGGGAATTGAGGAAGAGAAGAGGAGAGGGAAGGGGGAATGAAGGAAGAGAAGAGGAGAGGGAAACGGAATGGAGGAAGAGAAGAGGAGAGGGAAGGGGAATGGAGGAAGAGATGAGGAGAGGGAAGGGAATGGAGGAGGAGAGAGGGAGAGGAAAGGGAAAACGGAGGAAGAGAAGAGGAGAGGGAAGGGGAATGGAGGAAGAGATGATGAGAGGGAAGGGGAATGGAGGAGAGAGAGGAGAGGGAAGGGAATGGAGGAAGAGAAGAGGGAAGAGAGGGAAGGGGAATGGAGGAAACAGAAGAGGAGAGGGAAGGGGAATGGATGGAGAGAAGAGGGAGAGGGAAGGGGAATGGAGGAGGAGAAGAGGAGATGGAAGGGAAGGGGAATGGAGGAGGAGAAGAGGGGAGAGGGAAGGGGAATGGAGGAAGAGAAGAGGAGGGAAGGGGAATGGAGGAGGAGATGAGGAGACGGAAGGGGAATGGAGGAAGAGAAGAGGAGAGGGAAGGGAATGAAGGAAGAGATGAGGAGAGGGAAGGGGAATGGAGGAAGAGAAGAGGAGAGGAAGGGGAATGGAGGAAGAGATGAGGAGAGGGGAATGGGAATGGAGGAAGAGAATAGGAGGGGAAGGAATGGGAATGGAGGAAGAGAAGAGGAGAGAGGAAGGGGAATGGAGGAGGAGAGGAGAAGAGGGAAGGGGAATGGAGGAAGAGATGAGGAGAGGGAAGGGGAATGGAGGAGGAGATGAGGAGAGGGAAGGGAATGGAGGAAGAGAAGAGGAGAGGGAAGGGGAATGAAGGAAGAGACGAGGAGAGGAAGGGAATGGTGGAGGAGATGAGGAGAGGAAGGGGAATGGGAATGGAGGAAGAGAAGAGGAGAGGGAAGGGAATGGAGGAGGAGAGGAGAAGAGGAAGGGAATCGAGGAAGAGATGAGGAGAGGGAAGGGGAAAGGAGGAGAGAAGAGGAGAGAGGAAGGGGAATGGAGGAGGAGAAAAGGAGAGTGAAGGGGAATGGGAATGGAGGAAGAGAAGAGGAGAGGGAAGGGGAATGTAGTAGGAGATGAGGAGAGGGAAGGGGAATGGGAGGAGGAGATGAGGAGAGGGGAAGGGGAATGGAGGAAGAGATGAGGAGAGGGGAAGGGGGAATGGAGGAGGAGATGAGGAGAGGGAAGGGAATGGAGGAAGAGAAGAGGAGAGGAGAGGGAAGGGGAATGGAGGGAGAGAAGAGGGGAGAGGAAGGGGAATGGAGGAGGAGAAGAGAAGAGGGAAGGGGAATGGAGGAAGAGATGAGGAGAGGGAAGGGGGAATGGAGGGAGAGAAGAGGAGAGGGAAGGGGAATGGAGGAGGAGAAGAGAGAGTGAAGGGGAATCGGAATGGAGGAAGATTAAAGAAGGAAGGGAAGGGGAATGGAGGAGGATGAGGAGAGGGAAGGGGAATGGAATGGAGGAAGAGAAGAGGAGAGGAGAAGGAAGGAATGGAGGGAGAAGAGGAGAGGGAAGGGGAATGGAGGAGGAGATAAAGGGGAGAGGGAAGGGGAATGGAAGGAAGAGAAGAGGAGAGGGAAGGGGAATGAAGGAAAACCAGAGATGAGGAGAGGGGAAGGGGAATGGAGGATGAGGAGAGGGAAGGGGAATGGAGGAAGAGAAGAGGGAGGAAGGAATGGAGGAAGAATAGGAGGAGAGGGAAGGGAATGGGAATGGAGGAGGAGATGAGGAGAGAAGGGGAATGAAGGAAGAGAAGAGGAGAGGGAAGAGGAATGGAGGAAGAGAAGAGGAGAGGGAAGGAATGGAGGAAGAGATGAGGAGAGGGAAGGGGAATGGAGGAAGAGATGAGGAGAGGGAAGGGAATGGAGGAAGAGAAGAGGGAGAGGGAAGGGGAATGGAGGAAGAGAAGGAGGGAGAGGGAAGGGGAATGGAGGAAGAGAAGAGGAGAGGGAAGGGGAATGGAGGAAGAGAAGAGGAGAGGGAAGGGGAATGGAGGAAGAGAAGGGGGACTGCGAAGGAGATGGAAACTGATTGCCCAAGCAGACAGATGCCACCTCTGTCGCTGTTGCATTGTGGGATATAAATAGAGTAGCGCCAAGTCGGTCCAACCTTATTGGAACTCAGAGGGACCACCACAATCTGCCAGGATCACCCGCTGGCACCGAAATGAAGAAAGACAAGAATGAGTGTGGTGAGAGAAGCCCTGTGAAAAAGGTGGACCTCCCTCGTTGGCTGTGAACTGTGGATTTACATAATGGACGTGATGGGAAGCAATGGGATGCCTTGGGCCTCGAACTGAGATATTCTTCTCATTGTAACACTGTCTAACGCAGTGCACTGCAACACTCACAATCTGTTGTTTAGAGATGCACGAGACCATCTGGGAGTCTGGAGTCTGAGGATAGAGAGGTGGTCGGTCGAAACAAGGAGAGTACCAGAGCCTGCCTGGGAGTCGATAGAGAGGTGGTTGGTCGAAACAAGGAGAGTACCAGAGCCTGCCTGGGAGTCGATAGAGAGGTGGTCGGTCGAAACAAGGAGAGTACCAGAGCCTGCCTGGGAGTCGATAGAGAGGTGGTCGGTCGAAACAAGGAGAGTACCAGAGCCTGCCTGGGAGTCGATAGAGAGGTGGTCGGTCGAACCAAGGAGAGTACCAGAGCCCGCCTGGGAGTTGATAGAGAGGTGGTCGGTCGAACCAAGGAGAGTACCAGAGCCCGCCTGGGAGTCGATAGAGAGGTGGTCGGTCGAACCAGGAGAGTACCAGAGCCCGCCTGGGAGTCGATAGAGAGAGTGGTTGGTCGAGACCAAGGAGAGTACCAGAGCCCGCCTGGTAGTTGATAGAGAGTGGTTGGCCGAACCAAGGAGGAGTACCAGAGCCCGCCTGGGAGTCGATAGAGAGGTGGTCAGTCAACCAAAGAGTACCAGACCCGCCTGGGAGTCGATAGAGAGGTGGTCGGTCGAACCAAGGAGAGTACCAGAGCCTGCCTGGGAGTTGATAGAGAGGTGGTTGGTCGAACCAAGGAAACTACAGAGCCTGCCTGGGAGTCGATAGAGAGGTGGCGGTCGAACCAAGGAGAGTACCAGAGCCCGCCTGGGAGTTGATAGAGAGGTGGTTGGTCGAACCAAGGAGAGTACCACTTTCTCCAACCTATCTCCTGATTCTGCCTCCTCAACCTCCTCTCTCCTTACTGCATCCTTTGACTCCCTATGCCCCTATCCTCCAGGCCTCGTCCTCCCCTCCCGCTCCGTGGCTCGACGACTCATTGCGAGCTCACAGAACAGGGCTCCGGGCAGCCGAGCGGAAATGGAGGAAAACTGCCTCCCTGCGGACCTGGCATCCTTTCACTCCTCCTCTCTACATTTCCTCCTCTGTCCCTGCTGCTAAAGCCACTTTCTACCATTCTAAGTTCCAAGCATCTGCCTCTAACCCTAGGGAAGCTCTTTGCCACCTTCTCCTCCTCCTGAATCCTTCCCCCCTCCTCCTCCCTCTCTGCAGATGACTTCGTCAACCATTTTGAAAAGAAGGTCGATGACATCCGATCCTCGTTTGCTAAGTCAAACGACACGCTGGTTCTGCTCACACTGCCCTACCCTATGCTCTGACCTCTTTCTCCCCTCTCTCTCAGATGAAATCTCGCGTCTTGTGACGGCTCGGCCGCCCAACAACCTGCCCGCTTGACCCTATCCCCTCCTCTCTTCTCCAGACCATTTCCGGAGACCTTCTCCCTTACCTCACCTCGCTCATCAACTCATCCCTGACCGCTGGCTACGTCCCTCCCGTCTTCAAGAGAGCGAGAGTTGCACCCCCTTCTGAAAAAACCTACACTCGATCCCTCCGATGTCAACAACTACAGACAGTATCCCTTCTTTCTCTCCAAAACTCTTGAGCGTGCCGTCCTTAGCCAGTTCTACCGCTATCTCTCTCAGAATGACCTTCTTGATCCAAATCAGTCAGGTTTCAAGACTAGTCATTCAACTGAGACTGCTCTTCTTCTCTGTATCACTTGAGGCGCTCCGCACTGTTAAAGCTAACTCTCTCTCCTCTGCTCTCATCCTTCTAGACCTATCGGCTGCCTTCGATACTGTGAACCATCAGATCCTCCTCTCCACCCTCTCCGAGTTGGGCATCTCCGGCGGCCCACGCTTGGATTGCGTCCTACCTGACAGGTCAGCCCCCTACCAGGTGGCGTGGCGAGAATCTGTCTCCTCACCACGCTCTCACCACTGGTGTCCCCCAGGGCTCTGTTCTAGGCCCTCTCTTATTCTCGCTATACACCAAGTCAATGGCTCTGTCATAACCTCACATGGTCTCTCCCATCATTGCTATGCAGACGACACACACAATTAATCTTCCTTTCCCCCTTCTGACCAGGTGGCGAATCGCATCTCTGCATGTCTGGCAGACATATCAGTGTGGATGACGGATCACCACCTCAAGCTGAACCTCCTCAGCAAGACGGAGCTCCTCTTCCTCCCGGGGAAGGACTGCCCGTTCCATGATCTCGCCATCACGGTTGACAACTCCATTGTGTCCTCCTCCCAGAGCGCTAAGAACCTTGGCGTGATCCTGACAACACCCCTGACGTTCTCAACTAACATCAAGGCGGTGTCCCGTTCCTGTAGGTTCATGTCTAACATCCGCAGAGTACGACCCTGCCTCACACAGGAAGCGCGCAGGTCCTAATCCAGGCACTTGTCATCTCCCCGTCTTGATTACTGCAACTACGCTGTTGCTGGGCTCCTGCCTGTGCCATTAAAACCCCTACAACTCATCCAGAACGCCGCAGCCCGTCTGGTGTTCAACCTTCCCAAGTTCTCTCACGTCCCGCTCCTCCGCTCTCTCACTGGCTTCCAGTTGAAGCTCGCATCCGCTACAAGACCATGGTGCTCGCCTACGGAGCTGGAGGGGAACGGCACCTCAGTACCTCCAGGCTCTGACAGGCCCTACACCCAAACAAGGGCACTGCGTTCATCCACCTCCTGGCCTGCCTCGCTCCCTACCACCGAGAAGTGGTTCATCAGCCCAGTCAAAACTGTTCGCTGCTCTGGCCCCCAATGGTGGAACAAACTCCCCACGACGCCAGGACAGCGGAGTCAATCACCACCTTCCGGAGACACCTGAAACCCCACCTCTTCAAGGAATACCTAGGATAGGGTAAGTAAGGGTAGGTAATCCTTCTCTCCCCCCAACAAGATTTAGATGCAAGTGGCTGTTCCACTGGTTGTCATAAGGTGTATGCACCAATTTGTAAGTCGCTCTGGATAAGAGCGTCTGCTAAATGACTTAAATGTAAATGTAAATG
>NW_026283540.1:0-5057 GCF_023373465.1 Oncorhynchus keta | reverse complement strand
TTTTTTTATTTATTTTTATTTCACCTTTATTTAACCAGGTAGGCTAGTTGAGAACAAGTTCTCATTTGCAACTGCGACCTGGCCAAGATAAAGCATAGCAGTGTGAACAGACAACACAGAGTTACACATGGAGTAAACAATTAGCAAGTCAATAACACAGTAGAAAAAATGGGCAGTCTATATACAATGTGTGCAAAAGGCATGAGGAGGTAGGCGAATAATACAATTTTGCAGATTAACACTGGAGTGATAAATGATCAGATGGTCATGTACAGGTAGAGATATTGGTGTGCAAAAGAGCAGGAAAGTAAATAAATAAAACAGCATAAAAACAGTATGGGAATGAGGTAGGTGAAAATGGGTGAGCTATTTACCTATAGACTATGTACAGCTGCAGCGATCGGTTAGCTGCTCGGATAGCTGATGTTTGAAGTTGGTGAGGGAGATAAAAGTCTCCAACTTCAGCGATTTTTGCAATTCGTTCCAGTCACAGGCAGCAGAGTACTGGAACGAAAGGCGGCCAAATGAGGTGTTGGCTTTAGGGATGATCAGTGAGATACACCTGCTGGAGCGCGTGCTACGGATGGGTGTTGCTATCGTGACCAGTGAACTGGAGATAAGGCGGAGCTTTACCTAGCATGGACTTGTAGATGACCTGGAGCCAATGGGTCTGGCGACGGATATGTAGTGAGGGCCAGCCGACTAGAGCATACAGGTCGCAGTGGTGGGTGGTATAAGGTGCTTTAGTGACAAAACGGATGGCACTGCTGATAGACTGCATCCAGTTTGCTGAGTAGAGTGTTGGAAGCCATTTTGTAGATGACATCGCCGAAGTCGAGGATCGGTAGGATAGTCAGTTTTACTAGGGTAAGCTTGGCAGCGTGAGTGAAGGAGGCTTTGTTGCGGATTAGAAAGCCGACTCTTGATTTGATTTTTGATTGGAGATGTTTGATGTGAGTCTGGAAGGAGAGTTTGCAGTCTAGCCAGACACCTAGGTACTTATAGATGTCCACATATTCAAGGTCGGAACCATCCAGGGTGGTGATGCTAGTCGGGCATGCGGGTGCAGGCAGCGATCGGTTGAAAAGCATGCATTTGGTTTTACTCGCGTTTAAGAGGAGTTGGAGGCCACGGAAGGAGTGCTGTATGGCATTGAAGCTCGTTTGGAGGTTTGATAGCACAGTGTCCAATGACGGGCCGAAAGTATATAGAATGGTGTCGTCAGCGTAGAGGTGGATCAGGGAATCGCCCGCAGCAAGAGCAACATCATTGATATATACAGAGAAAAGAGTCGGCCCGAGAATTGAACCCTGTGGCACCCCCATAGAGACTGCCAGAGGACCGGACAGCATGCCCTCCGATTTGACACACTGAACTCTGTTGGCAAAGTAATTGGTGAACCAGGCAAGGCAGTCATCCGAAAAACCGAGGCTGTTGAGTCTGCCGATAAGAATATGGTGATTGACAGAGTCGAAAGCCTTGGCGAGGTCGATGAAGACGGCTGCACAGTACTGTCTTTTATTGATGGCGGTTATGATATCGTTTAGTACCTTGAGTGTGGCTGAGGTGCACCCGTGACCGGCTCGGAAACCAGATTGCACAGCGGAGAAGGTACGGTGGGATTCGAGATGGTCAGTGACCTGTTTGTTGACTTGGCTTTCGAAGACCTTAGATAGGCAGGGCAGGATGGATATAGGTCTATAGCAGTTTGGGTCCAGGGTGTCTCCCCCTTTGAAGAGGGGATGACTGCGGCAGCTTTCCAATCCTTGGGGATCTCAGACGATATGAAAGAGAGGTTGAACAGGCTGGTAATAGGGGTTGCGACAATGGCGGCAGATAGTTTCAGAAATAGCGGGTCCAGATTGTCAAGCCCAGCTGATTTGTACGGGTCCAGGTTTTGCAGCTCTTTCAGAACATCTGCTATCTGGATTTGGGTAAAGGAGAACCTGGAGAGGCTTGGGTGAGGAACTACGGGGGGCGGAGCTGTTGGCCGAGGTTGGAGTAGCCAGGCGGAAGGCATGGCCAGCCGTTGAGAAGTGCTTATTGAAGTTTTCGATAATCATGGATTTATCGGTGGAGACCGTGTTTCCTAGCCTCAGTGCAGTGGGCAGCTGGGAGGAGGTGCTCTTGTTCTCCATGGACTTCACAGTGTCCCAGAACTTTTTGGAGTTGGAGCTACAGGATGCAAACTTCTGCCTGAAGAAGCTGGCCTTAGCTTTCCTGACTGACTGCGTGTATTGGTTCCTGACTTCCCTGAACAGTTGCATATCACGGGGGCTATTCGATGCTATTGCAGTCCGCCACAGGATGTTTTTGTGCTGGTCGAGGGCAGTCAGGTCTGGAGTGAACCAAGGGCTGTATCTGTTCTTGGTTCTGCATTTTTTGAACGGAGCATGCTTATCTAAAATGGTGAGGAAGTTACTTTTAAAGAATGACCATGCATCCTCAACTGACGGGATGAGGTCAATGTCCTTCCAGGATACCCGGGCCAGGTCGATTAGAAAGGCCTGCTCACAGAAGTGTTTTAGGGAGCGTTTGACAGTGATGAGGGGTGGTCGTTTGACTGCGGCTCCGTGGCGGATACAGGCGATGAGGCAGTGATCGCTGAGATCCTGGTTGAAGACAGCGGAGGTATATTTGGAGGGCCAGTTGGTCAGGATGACGTCTATGAGGGTGCCCTTGTTTACAGAGTTAGGGTTGTACCTGGTGGGTTCCTTGATGATTTGAGTGAGATTGAGGGCATCTAGCTTAGATTGTAGGACTGCCGGGGTGTTAAGCATATCCCAGTTTAGGTCACCTAACAGAACAAACTCTGAAGCTAGATGGGGGCGATCAATTCACAAATGGTGTCCAGGGCACAGCTGGGAGCTGACGGGGGTCGGTAGCAGGCGGCAACAGTGAGAGACTTGTTTCTGGAGAGAGTAATTTTCAAAATTAGTAGTTCAAACTGTTTGGGTATGGACCTGGAAAGTATGACATTACTTTGCAGGCTATCTCTGCAGTAGACTGCGACTCCGCCCCCTTTGGCAGTTCTATCTTGACGGAAGATGTTATAGTTGGGTATGGAAATCTCTGAATTTTGGTGGCCTTCCTGAGCCAGGATTCAGACACGGCAAGGACATCAGGGTTAGCAGAGTGTGCTAAAGCAGTGAGTAAAACAAACTTAGGGAGGAGGCTTCTGATGTTGACATGCATAAAACCAAGACTTTTTCGATCACAGAAGTCAACAAATGAGGGTACCTGGGGACATGCAGGGCCTGGGTTTACCTCCACATCACCCGCGGAACAGAGAAGGAGTAGTATGAGGGTGCGGCTAAAGGCTATCAAAACTGGTCGCCTAGAGCGTTGGGGGCAGAGGATAAGAGGAGCAGGTTTCTGGGCATGGTAGAATATATTCAGGGCATAATGCGCAGACAGGGGTATGGTGGGGTGCGGGTACAGCGGAGGTAAGCCCAGGCACTGGGTGATGATGAGAGAGGTTGTATCTCTGGACATGCTGGTTGTAATGGGTGAGGTCACCGCATGTGTGGGGGGTGGGACAAAGGAGGTAACAGGGGTATGCAGAGTGGATCTAGGGGCTCCATTGTGAACTAAAACAATGATAACTAACCTGAACAACAGTATACAAGGCATATTGACATTTGAGAGAGACATACAGCGAGGCATACAGTAATCACAGGTGTTGAATTGGGAAAGCTAGCTAAAAACAGTAGGCGAGGCTAATCAGCTAGCACAACAAACAGCAGGTAAAATGGCGTTGACTAGGCAACTGGGCCGACAGATAAACAAACAAGCAGAATGGGGTACCGTGATTAATGGACAGTCCAGCGTGCGTCAGCTATATAGCCAAGAGATCAGTGTCCAGGGGGCAGCGGTGGATGGGCAGGGAAGCTGGGCTGGCGAGTGTTATCCAGGTTTTAAAAAAACTAACAATGACTAAATAGCTTGTAGCTAGTTAGCTGGTTAGCGTCTGGAGGTTCTTGAGTGTGTCATAAAAATAAAATAAAAATTAAAAGTAATAGCGATTCCGTATCACAGTGGGTGAGGCAGGTTTCCGGAAGGTATAAACAAAATAAAAATCAAAGAGAGATAGAAAGTAAATGGGTTCAGAGTGTTTGGGATGCGGTGATTCAGATGGATAGCAGGCCTGTGCTAACAAGCTAACAGTTCGTAGGCTCGGGCTAGACAAGCTAGCCGTTAGCAGCCCGAATTAGCAAGCAGGGAGATAGCGAGGGCTAGAGAGCTAACCTTTGTGGGACGTTGCGATGGGGTGAGTCTGTTTATTCCTCTTCATGCGGTGACATCGAACAGACCGGTCGTGGGCCCGGGTAATTGTAGCCCAGGAGTATGCTACAGGTGCTCCAGGTACGCTAGGTGACCTGGAGACACAGCGTTTCAGAAAGCTCGCAGGCCTTGGCCAGCAGATGGATCTTTGGCGATGTCGCAACGAAAAAGCCTGTTGAAACCACTCGGACGATTATGTCGGCGGACCAGCCGTGATGGATCGGCGGGGCTCCGTGTCGGCAGTAAAGGGTCCAGGCCAATTGGCAAAGAGGTATTGTTGGGCCTCTTCGGCTAGTCGGGAGATGGGCTTAGCTCAAGGCTAACTGGTGCTGGTTTGGGACAGAGACGTTAGCCAGGAGTAGCCACTCGGATTGCAGCTAGCTAGTTGCGATGATCCGGTATAAAGGTTCAGAGCTTGCGGTAGGAATCTGGAGATGTGGTAGAGAAAGAGCAGTCTGATATGCTCTGGGTTGATGTCGCGCTGGTGTCCTAGTTAGCTTTGAAGACCGCTAGTAATGGCTAACTGAGTACTAGCTAGTAAGCTAGTTAGCTGGCTAGCTTCTGATGGTGGTTCCGGTTCTAAAGTAAAGTATAGAAAAAGCAGATCCGTACCACATTGGGTGATGCGGGTTGCAGGAGAGTATATTCAGCTCTAGTTGGAAAGTGAGATTAAAATATGTACGAAATATATACAGAAAAAAACGAAGAAAACTATATTTACACTAGACAGGACGGGACAAGACAAAACACACGTCCGACTGCTACGCCATCTT
>NW_026283539.1:0-13035 GCF_023373465.1 Oncorhynchus keta | reverse complement strand
TAATGTGTCGGAATTATCCCTCTAACCACATGGCATTATTGCATCAAAAATAATATGGCATTCATTCATAATACTGCAAATTCCAAAATAAAACTAAGAGATCAGGTTGGTGTAACATGATGTGACATATCATTGTGTTTCAGCATGCAATATGACTGTGTTCCACTTTGTTACATGACGTGAATCAGATGATGATTGAACGATTACCTGATTGCAATGGGAAGGCCTGAGAATACCTTGGTGAATGTTCCTCTTAGTGTTTAAGGGTGACCCACTACACTACAGGTTCTTTGCACGTGTCTTTGAACATACTATTGAAGGCAGTACAGAGCAATACACCAACCAAGAGATCGATTCCGCAGTTGCCAACATATGGAGGCTGACAGAAGTCATAGAGATCTCCAATTAGGTTGAAGATTCCAAATCCCTACAAGTTGCAGTTTTCACAATGGATGCCTCAACACTATGAATAAGCTCAATATGTGACCGACCTGCTCGATTCGGTCTTATGTATTTTTTTTTGTACTTTTCTTTACGTTGGATAAAAGTAGAGACTCAGAGCTAGAAAATAGTATGTAATTTACTGCAGTTGAGGAACAATTGGAAAGTCATTCTGCTTTGAAAGTTGATAAACCTGTAATTCTACTTTTGAGAAAATGTCTCTTGAATAATTTGGTACACCTAGTGGAGAGCTCTTCTTTGTCTACAATTATTCAGTATCGTTAACACCCTCTTAAGGATTCACAGGAGGCCTTTGCTAAACAGAGTGAGTACAGTAGTGTACTAAACAACCAAAGATTTCGACACTATAGACTAGTTTATGCTACGTCCATTGAGATGTCTGTATACAGTTGTCGCAGTGACATCATTAACATTCTATTGTTGTCCCACATCAAACTTGTTGTTATGAAAAATCATAAACACAAAAAGGACAGGCTGCATGACATCAGCAGCCTGGTGGTACAAAATGGCATAACTGGTGTGTTTAAACACCAATAAACCTATATGTTTAAAAATGTATTTAATATATGTCAATCAAGCAAACCAGAAAATTAAAAGCAACTTTTGAAACAAAGTTTTGATTCGTATCTAGCTTGTAAGCTATCTAGCTAATGCTAAATTAGCTGGCTAGGTAGTTCAAATAATGACCATATCATATACAGTTGAAGTTGGAAGTTTACATATACTTAGGTTGGAGTCATTCAAACTCGTTTTTCAACCACTCCACGCATCCTCTGTATAACAGTATATCTCTCTATCCTCCTCATAATATAACATCTCTCTATCCTCTTTATAACATTAAATCTCTCTATCCTCTTTATAACATTAAATCTCTCTATCCTCTTTATAAGACAGCATGTCTCTATAATCTTTATAACACAGCATGTCTGTATCCTCGTTATAATATAGCATCTCTCTATCCTCTTTATAATATAGCATCTCTCTATCCTCTTTATAATATAGCATCTCTCTATCCTCTTTATAATATAGTATCGCTCTATGCTCTTTATAATATAGCATCTCTCTATGCTCTTTATAATATAGCATCTCTCTATCCTCTTTATAATATAGTATCGCTCTATGCTCTTTATTACATAACAGATCTCTATCCTCTTTATAATATAGCATCTCTCTATCCTCTTTATAATATAGCATCTCTCTATCCTCTTTATAATATAGTATCGCTCTATGCTCTTTATTACATAACAGATCTCTATCCTCTTTATAATATAGCATCTCTCTATCCTCTTTATAATATAGCATCTCTCTATCCTCTTTATAATATAGCATCTCTCTATGCTCTTTATAATATAGCATCTCTCTATCCTCTTTATAATATAGCATCTGTCTATGCTCTTTATAATATAGCATCTCTCTATCCTCTTTATAATATAGCATCTCTCTATCCTCTTTATAATATAGTATCGCTCTATGCTCTTTATTACATAACTGGTCTCTATGCTCTTTATAAAATAGCATCTCTCTATGCTCTTTATAATATAGCATCTCTCTACCCTCTTTATAATATAGCATCTCTCTATGCTCTTTATAATATAGCTTCTCTATGCTCTTTATAATATAGCATCTGTCACGCCTTGGTCATAGTGTTTTGTGTTTCGTTATATATTTGGTCAGGCCAGGGTGTGACATGGGTTTATATGTTCTGTTTCGTATTGGGGTTTTGTAAGCATTGGGATTGCGACTGAGTAGGGGTGTAGCTTAGGTTGGCTGCCTGAGGCGGTTCTCAATCAGAATCAGGTGATTCTCGTTGTCTCTGATTGGGAACCATATTTAGGTAGCCAGGGTTTCACTGTGTATTTCGTGGGTGATTGTTCCTGTCTCTGTGTAGTGTTCATCAGATAGGCTGTAATTAGGTTTCACGTTCCGTTTGTTGTTTTTGTATTTATTTAGTTATTTCATGTATCGTCATTTGTTTCATTAAAGACATGAGTAACCACCATGCTGCATTTCGGTCCGACTCTCTTTTCGACAAATGAACGCCGTTACAGAATCACCCACCACACACGGACCGAGTGGCGTGGTTACAGGCAACGACAGCAGGAGCAGCGAAGGGAGGACGTTATGGACAGCAGAGGTATGGAGTATACGACGTGGGATGAAATAGACAGGTGGGCGGTCGACCCAGAGAGAGTGCCGGAGCCCGCCTGGGATTCGCTGGAGCAGTGCGAAGAGGGCTATAGGAGAATGGAGTCGAAGAGAAAAGACACGGCGGCGCAGAAAGAAACCCAAAAGTCAGCCCCAAAAAATGTATTGGGGGGGCTCAGGGAGAGAGTAGCAGAGTCAGGAGTCAGACCTGAGCCAACTCTCCCTGTTAATCGTGAGGAGCAGCGATCAAAGGACTTCTGGACTTGGGAGGAGATATTAGACGGAAAAGGACCCTGGGCTCAGCCTGGAGAATATCGCCGTCCCAAGGAAGAACTGGAGGCGGCAAAAGCGGAGAGGCGCTGGTATGAGGAGGCAGCACGGCGACGCGGATGGAAGCCTGAGAGTGAGCCCAAAAAATGTATTGGGGGGCTTACAGGGCGTATGGCTATGCCAGGTAGGAGACATGCGCAAACTCCCTGTGCTTACCGGGGGCTAGAGAGACCGGGCAGGCACCGTGTTATGCTATGGAGCGCATGGTGTTTCCAGTGCGGTGCATAGCCCGGTGCGGTTCATACCAGCCCTTCGTATTGGCCGGGCTAGAGTGGACATCGAGCCAGGTAAGGTTGGGCAGGCTCGGTGCTCAAGAGCTCCAGTGCGCCTGCACGGTCCGGTCTATCCAGAGCCACCTCCACACACCAGTCCTCCGGTAGCAGCTCCCCGCACCAGGCTTCCTGTGCGTGTCCTCGGCCCAGTATCACCAGTTCCAGCACCACGCATCAGGCCTACAGTGCGCCTCGCCTCTCCTGCACTGCCGGAGCCTCCCGCCTGTTCAGTGCTATCAGAGCCTTCCTCCTCTACAGCGCTGCTGGAGTCTCCTGTCTGTTCAGCGCTATCAGAGCCTTCCTCCTCTACAGCGCTGCTGGAGTCTCCTGTCTGTTCAGCGCTATCAGCGCCTTTCTCCTCTCCTGCACTACCGGAGTCTTCCGCCTGTTCAGCGCTTCTAGAGCCTTCCTCCTCTACAGCGCTGCCGGAGCCTACTGCCTGTTCGGAGGAGCCTGAGCTGTCAGTCTGCATGAAGCAGCCAGAGCTGTCAGTCTGCATGAAGCAGCCAGAGCTGTCAGTCTGTATGAAGCAGCCAGAGCTGCCAGTCTGCAAAGAGGTGTCAGTCTGAAAGGAGCTGCCAGTCTGCAAGGAGCTGCCAGTCTGCAAGGAGCTGCCAGTCTGCAAAGAGCTGCCAGTCTGCATGAAGCAGCCAGAGCTGTCAGTCTGCATGAAGCAGCCAGAGCTGTCAGTCT
The DNA here is from genome assembly GCF_023373465.1 of Oncorhynchus keta. Lineage (NCBI taxonomy): Eukaryota > Metazoa > Chordata > Actinopteri > Salmoniformes > Salmonidae > Oncorhynchus > Oncorhynchus keta. The sequence continues at coordinate 9,133 of NW_026283539.1, read as the reverse complement.
GCATGAAGCAGCCAGAGCTGAAAGTCTGCAAAGAGCTGTCAGTCTGCAAGGAGCTTCCAGTCTGCAAGGAGCTGCCAGTCTGCAAGGAGCTGCCAGTCTGCAAGGAGCTGTCAGTCTGCAAGGAGCTGTCAGCATGCATGGAGCAGCCAGAGCTGTCAGTCTGCAAGGAGCTGCCAGTCTGCAAGGAGCTGCCAGTCTGCAAAGAGCTGCCAGTCTGCATGAAGCAGCCAGAGCTGTCAGTCTGCATGAAGCAGCCAGAGCTACCAGTCTGCAAAGAGCTGTCAGTCTGCAAGGAGCTGCCAGTCTGCAAGGAGCTGCCAGTCTGCAAGGAGCTGCCAGTCTGCAAGGAGCTGTCAGTCTGCAAGGAGCTGTCAGCCTGCATGGAGCAGCCAGAGCTGTCAGTCTGCAAGGAGCTGCCAGTCTGCAAGGTGCTGCCAGCCTACATGGAGCAGCCAGAGCTGTCAGTCTGCATGATACAGCCAGAGCTGTCAGTTTGCATGGAGCAGCCAGATCTGTCAGTCTGCATAGAGCAGCTATATCCGCCAGTCAGCCATGATCTTCTAGATCTGCCAGTCAACCAGATTATTTTAGATCTGCCAGTCAACCAGTCTCTTCCAGATCTGCCAGTCAACCAGAATCTTCCAGATCCGCCAGCCAGCCAGGATCTACCGAGCCCACTACCTGCCTGAGCTTCATCTCAGTACTGGGCTTCCTCTCAGTACTGGGCTTCCTCTCAGTACTGGGCTTCCTCTCAGTACTGGGCTTCCCCTCAGTCCCGGGCTACCCCTCAGTCCAGGGCTGTCCCTCAGTCCCGAGCTTCCCCTCAGTCCCGAGCTGCCCCTCAGTCCCGAGCTGCCCCTCAGTCCCGAGCTGCCCTCAGTCACGAGCTGCCCCTCAGTCACGAGCTGCCCCTCAGTTCAGTGGGGTTCTGGGTGAGGACTATTAGGCCATGGTCGGCGGGAGGGTGGATTATCCCAGGACGCGAAGGGGAGGAACTATGACATTAATGGAGTGGGGTCCACGTCCCGAGCCGGAACCGCCACCATGGACAGACGCCCACCCGGACCCTCCCTATGGTTGTGACGTGCGTCCAGGAGTCCGCACCTTAGGGGGGTTCTGTCACGCCTTGGTCATAGTGTTTTGTGTTTCGTTATATATTTGGTCAGGCCAGGGTGTGACATGGGTTTTATATGATGTGTTTCGTATTGGGGTTTTGTAGCCATTGGGATTGCGGCTGAGTAGGGGTGTAGCTTAGGTTGGCTGCCTGAGGCGGTTCTCAATCAGAGTCAGGTGATTCTCGTTGTCTCTGATTGGGAACCATATTTAGGTAGCCGGGGTTTCACTGTGTATTTCGTGGGTGATTGTTCCTGTCTCTGTGTAGTGTTCACCAGTTAGGCTGTAATTAGGTTTCACGTTCCGTTTGTTGTTTTTGTATTTATTCAGTTATTTAATGTATCGTCATTTGTTTCATTAAAGATATGAGTAACCACCACGCTGCATTTCGGTCCGACTCTCTTTCGACGAACGAACGCCGTTACAGCATCTCTCTATCCTCTTTATAATATAGCATCTCTCTGCTCTTTATAATATAGCAGCTCTCTATCCTCTTTATAATATAGCATCTCTCTATGCTCTTTATTACATAACTGGTCTCTATGCTCTTTATAATATAGCATCTCTCTATCCTCTTTATAATATAGCATATCTCTATCCTCTTTATAATATAGTATCGCTCTATGCTCTTTTATTACATAACAGATCTCTATCCTCTTTATAATATAGCATCTCTCTATCCTCTTTATAATATAGCATCTCTATGCTCTTTATAATATAGCATCTCTCTATCCTCTTTATAATATAGCATCTCTCTATGCTCTTTATAATATAGCATCTCTCTATCCTCTTTATAATATAGCATCTCTCTATGCTCTTTATAATATAGCATCTCTCTATGCTCTTTATAATATAGCATCTCTCTATCCTCTTTATAATATAGCATCTCTCTATGCTCTTTATAATATAGCATCTCTCTATCCTCTTTATAATATAGTATCGCTCTATGCTCTTTATTACATAACTGGTCTCTATGCTCTTTATAATATAACATCTCTCTATACTCTTTATAATATAGCATCTCTCTATCCTCTTTATAATATAGCATCTGTCTATGCTCTTTATAATATAGCATCTCTCTATCCTCTTTATAATATAGCATCTCTCTATCCTCTTTATAATATAGTATCGCTCTATGCTCTTTATTACATAACTGGTCTCTATGCTCTTTATAAAATAGCATCTCTCTATGCTCTTTATAATATAGCATCTCTCTATGCTCTTTATAATATAGCATCTCTCTATCCTCTTTATAATATAGCATCACTCTATCCTCTTTATAATATAGTATCGCTCTATGCTCTTTATTACATAACTTGTCTCTATCCTCTTCATCACACAGCATCTCTCTATGCTCTATATCACACAGCATCTCTCTATACTCTTTAACATAACATCTCTCTGTCCTCTTTAAAACAGAACATCTCTTTATGCTCTTTAACAGAACATCTCTCTATCCTCTTCATAACATCTCTCTGTCATCTTTATAACATGTCACTGTCACTATCCTCTCTATAACATAACATGTCTCTATCCTTAACATCCCTCTTAGCCCAGAGCTAGCAGGGGGCTGTTGATTCCCGGGGAATAGAGTGGTAGCTGTGTGTTGAAATAGTATAACCATCTGACTATCAAGCTTCAAACACTGATTTCAATATGGGAAAAGGGAGAAGTAAATAGGATGTATGCATGTAATAGAATATCATTGTCAATGCTCAGTGCTCACACACCTCAGATGCATCTTGTGCAGTCATATTTTACTGTTGTCCAACCTAATCCTAAATCAATCCAACCTGATCCTGCAGCTCACCAATGAGAACTGACATTACATTTCCATGTCAGACATTTAGCACACTCTAATTCAGAGCAACTTACATTAAGACAGTTATGACAACAAACCCAACTCCAACATCAATCTGAGTGTGTATTCTGATCCATAAGGTTATTACATTTTTACATTTAAGTCATTTTAGCAGACGCTCGGTTATCCCTATGCCCTAAGCCCTGTGGAGGTTCCTACTGCCCTATTGGAATCCACCTGACTGTTCTCATATAGCCAACAGGATGAGCTGATTTGTTGAGTCATGCCGTCCAGGTGTCCACTCACCACACGTACTGCTGCTCGTCGATGACCAGCAGTATCTTAAATCTCATGGAGACATGACCAGGCCCGGGTGCTGGGTTCTGATCCACCAAGCCAGCTGACACTGCTGTTTGTTTACCACATTAGTGATGGAACTCAGGGAGGTCAGGGGCTGAAGAACCCAGAGCCTGAAGAAGGGGCCGGGATGGGGCAGCCTGGACAGGCTGGGGCCCTCACTCTGGGAGCTGGGGAGGCAGCGTTGGGGGCTGGTGCTGGAACTTGTCCTGGGGATGTGGCTGGGACTCCTGGGGTGGCTGTAGAGGGGGAGGCGGTGGAGGGTCAGATCTCTGGAGGTCTGTCATGTAGCCGTTAGGAAGATTAGCTATAAAGCTGCTGTCAGACAACCGGCGACGCAGGAAATTCATGGTAGTGGTTGAGAGAGAGCTGACAGAGAATTTGAGAGAGAGAGCTCGTCGGATGGAGAGAGCTTTAGGAGGTGGAGTGGAGGCTATCGGATGGTCGGATGGAGAAAGCTGTACTATCGAGTAGAGCTATGTATGAGGGTTGTTGCTGCTAGAGGATCCTGGAGAGCTGGATGGGCTCCTGCACGGTGTGGTGGTGTAGCAGGGCTCTAGACCAGTCTTCTAGCTCTCCACACCACAGAGAAGAGATGCTTGTTTCCCCTCCGAGCTTCACCAGCTTCTCCTATGGAGTGTTGTGGTGTGTTTTGTGTGTGCAGGATGTGTATGTGGTGATGCTGTCCCTCGATAAGGTACTGGTGGTATCCTGCTCTCTGCCTGTCCCCATCTGCGACAGAAACCTGAATGCCTGCAAGAGAGGATTTCACTCTGCCTCTCGTCCTCTTTCTGCTTCTCTCTCTCTCTGTAGCTCTGCTCTCTCTCTCTCTCTCTCTCTCTCTCTCTCTCTCTCTCTCCTCTCTCTGCCTCTCTCTCTGCCTCTCCTCCACCTCTCTCCTGCCTCTCTCTGCCTCTCCTGCACCTCTCGCTCTCTCCTCCCACCACCTATATCTCTCTCTCTTTCTCAATTTCTCTCCTCCACCTCTTTCTCCTTCACCACCTCTCGCTCTCTCACTCTCTCTCAATCTCTCCTCCTTTCTCTCTCTCTGCTGCTCTATCTCTCCTCGATGTAGTATATATGGTGGTTGGTTGTCCCCCTCCCCCTCTCTCAATTGTATTCAATTCTATCTCTCTCCCCCTCTATCTCTCTTCCTCTCTGTAGTATGTATGGTGGTTGTCTTTCCCCCTCGCCCTCTCTCTCAATTAGTTTAAATTCTCCTTCTCTCTCAATCTCTCTCCTTACCCCCCTTCTCTCTCTCTGCCGCTCTATCTCTATTCCTCTCTGTAATATGTATTCTGGTTTGCTGTCCCCCTCCCCCATCATAGTTATGTGACGCAGCTCTGTGTACTGCAGCCTCTGAAGTGTTAGGGTTACAGGGAGGGAGGCTTCGTGTATAGTAGTGTAGCTTCTGAAAGGGTTTCCAGTCAATGTGAATGTGTATAGAGAGGGAGGTGCAGTGTTACTTACGCACAGACTCCACTCTACTCTGCTGTGACGGCTTCCCTCTCTGTCTCACTCCCTATTCCTCCCCCTCTTCTTCTTTTATCCTCATAATAAACATGAAAGCTTTTGGAAACAGTGGTAGGGCTGAATTTTATTTTGGGGGATGGTTTTGTCCTCGGGGGTTTCACCTGCCATATCAGCTCTGTTATACTTACAGACATTATTTGAACAGTTTTAGAATCTTTAGTGTTTTCTATCCAATTCTACCAATTATATGCATATCCTAGCTTCTGGGCCTGAGTAACAGGCAGTTACTGCCCCTAGCCCAAGAGGTTAAGGGTTAGAGTTTGGGGTAGGGTTAGGGGTTGGGGTTAGGGTTTTTTTTTTTTTTTAAGGAATCCACAAGGTCGATCTGATACCTTCAAGCAAATTCAGAGAGCGGGGGAGGGTTGTGCTTCGCTTGCATAATGGGGAGTTAGGTTTTAGCGGTTAGGGGGTTAGGTTTTGGATTGGAGTTAGGGTTAGGGGGGTAGGGTTAGGGTTAGGAGTTGGGGACAAATTCTTAATACCGAATAGGGTTAGGTTTTTGTTTGTTAGGGTTATAGGGTTGGGGTTAGGGTTGGGGGTTAGGGGGTTAGGGTTGGGGTTAGGGGTTAGGGTTAGGGTTTAAGGGTTAGGGTTAGGGTTTGTTTCTGGTTCCTAGTTTTGAGTCTGTTGATCCACTTCCATCTCTGATGCGTGGAAGCCGAAAGGGGGAAGCGGAATGGGTGCACTCCACAGCATTGGCGCGAGCCAGGGTGCACCAGGCCAAAGTTGTAGACCCCATGGTTGCCCAATTGTAGAAATTCCCTGGGGTACGTTGGTTGGGAATAAAACAGTCCATCCGTAGGGTTAAGGTTAGGGTTAGGGTTAGTGTTAGGGTCAGGGTTAGGGGTTAGGGTTAGGGTTAGGTTTCTAGTTTTGAGTTGGTTGATCCACTTCCATCTCTGACACGTGAAACCGGAGGGAAGAGGGGAGTGCACTCCACTCATGTGCGCGTGGGCCGGAGGGTCCGGGCGCGGCCGGCAAAGTTGTAGGCCCCATGGTTGCCCACTTGTAGATTAACCCATTGGTTGGGATAAAAAGTTGTCTGTCCGTAGGGTAGGGGTTAGGGTTAGGTATAGTTGGTAGAATGGTTAAGGTTAGGATTGAGGTTAGGGTAAGGTATAGTATTTTAATATTTAGGTTAAGGTTAGGGTTAGGGTTAGGGTAAGGGTTTAGGGATAGGGTGAGGGTTAAGGTTCTGTATGGATTTTAGGATGGTTAGGGTTAGGGTAAGGTATAGTTTTTAGAAAGGTTAAGATTAGGTTTAGGTAGGTCTGTCAACTCAACGTAGGATCAGGCAAAACCCTTGAGTTGCGCACCTTATGCAGGTTTGGTCCTCGGTTGGTTGCCATGTGTCCATGTCGAGTGGTATGATCATGATGTCCAGGTCCGCTATGTCCAACGGAGGTGGAAAGCATAGTGCAACCTAGGAGTTTACTCCCCATCGGATCATTTTCTCTTAACTCCATGTTGTCTATGTATTTAATCAAATCAAATCAAATCAAATTTATTTATATAGCCCTTCGTACATCAGCTGATATCTCAAAGTGCTGTACACAGAAACCCAGCCTAAAACCCCAAACAGCAAACAATGCAGGTGTAAAAGCACGGTGGCTAGGAAAAACTCCCTAGAAAGGCCAAAACCTAGGAAGAAACCTAGAGAGGAAACCGGGCTATGTGGGGTGGCCAGTCCTCTTCTGGCTGTGCCGGGTAGAGATTATAACAGAACATGACCAAGATGTTCAAATGTTCATAAATGACCAGCATGGTCGAATAATAATAAGGCAGAACAGTTGAAACTGGAGCAGCAGCACAGTCAGGTGGACTGGGGACAGCAAGGAGCCTTCATGTCAGGTAGTCCTGGGGCACGGTCCTAGGGCTCAGGTCAGTTGAAACTGGAGCAGGAGCATGGCCAGGTGGACTGGGGACAGCAAGGAGTCCTCATGTCAGGTAGTCCTGGGACATGGTCCTAGGGCTCAGGTCCTCCGAGAGAGAAAAGAAGAGAGAAGGAGAGAATAGAGAGCAGCACACTTAGATTCACACAGGACACCGAATAGGACAGGAGAAGTACTCAGATATAACAAACTGACCCTAGCCCCCGACACATAAACTACTGCAGCATAAATACTGGAGGCTGAGACAGGAGGGGTCAGGAGACACTGTGGCCCCATCCGAGGACACCCCGGACAGGGCCAAACAGGAAGGATATAACCCCACCCACTTTGCCAAAGCACATCCCCCACACCACTAGAGGATATCTTCAACCACCAACTTACCATCCTGAGACAAGGCCGAGTATAGCCCACAAAGATCTCCGCCACGGTACAACCCAGGGGGGCAGCCCAGACAGGCCGACCACAACAGTGAATCAACCCACCCCAGGTGACGCACCCCCCCAGGGGCGGCACGAGAGAGCCCCAGCAAGCCAGTGACTCAGCCCCCGTAACAGGGTTAGAGGCAGAGAATCCCAGTGGAAAGAGGGGAACCGGCCAGGCAGAGACAGCAAGGGCGGTTCGTTGCTCCAGAGCCTTTCGTTCACCTTCCCACTCCTGGGCCAGACTACACTCAATCATGACCCACTGAAGAGATGAGTCTTCAGTAAAGACTTAAAGGTTGAGACCGAGTTTGCGTCTCTGACATGGGTAGGCAGACCGTTCCATAAAAATGGGCTCTATAGGAGAAAGCCCTGCCTCCAGCTGTTTGCTTAGAAATTCTAGGGACAATTAGGAGGCCTGCGTCTTGTGACCGTAGCGTACGTGTAGGTATGTCCGGCAGGACCAAATCAGAGAGGTAGGTAGGAGCAAGCCCATGTAATGCTTTGTAGGTTAGCAGTAAAACCTTGAAATCAGCCCTTGCTTTGACAGGAAGCCAGTGTAGAGGCTAGCACTGGAGTAATATGATCAAATTTTTTGGTTCTAGTCAGGATTCTAGCAGCCGTATTTAGCACTAACTGAAGTTTATTTAGTGCTTTATCCGGGTAGCCGGAAAATAGAGCATTGCAGTAGTCTAACCTAGAAGTGACAAAAGCATGGATTAATTTTTCTGCATCATTTTTGGACAGAAAGTTTCTGATTTTGCAATGTTACGTAGATGGAAAAAGCTGTCCTCGAAATGGTCTTGATATGTTCTTCAAAGAGAGATCAGGGTCAGAGTAACGCCGAGTCCTTCACAGTTTTATTTGAGACGACTGTACAACCATTAAGATTAATTGTCAGATTCAACAGAAGATCTCTTTGTTTCTTGGGACCTAGAACAAGCATCTCTGTTTTGTCCGAAGTTTAATAGTAGAAAGTTTGCAGCCATCCACTTCCTTATGTCTGAAACACATGCTTCTAGCGAGGGCAATTTTGGGAGAAACTCACCATGTTTCATTGAAATGTACAGCTGTGTGTCATCCGCATAGCAGTGAAAGTTTACATTATGTTTTCGAATAACATCCCCAAGAGGTAAAATATATAGTGAAAACAATAGTGGTCCTAAAACAGAACCTTGAGGAACACCGAAATGTACAGTTGATTTGTCAGAGGACAAACCATTCACAGAGACAAACTGATATCTTTCCGACAGATAAGACCTAAACCAGGCCAGAACATGTCCGTGTAGACCAATTTGGGTTTCCAATCTCTCCAAAAGAATGTGGTGATCGATGGTATCAAAAGCAGCACTAAGGTCTAGGAGCACGAGGACAGATGCAGAGCCTCGGTCCGATGCCATTAAAATGTCATTTACCACCTTCACAAGTGCCGTCTCAGTGCTATGATGGGGTCTAAAACCAGACTGAAGCATTTCGTATACATTGTTTGTCTTCAGGAAGGCAGTGAGTTGCTCACAACAGCCTTCTCTAAAATCTTTGAGAGAATGGAAGATTCGATATAGGCCGATAGTTTTTTTATATTTTCTGGGTCAAGGTTTGGCTTTTTCAAGAAGGCTTTATTACTGCCACTTTTAGTGAGTTTGGTACAAATCCAGTGGATAGAGAGCCGTTTATTATGTTCAACATAGGAGGGCCAAGCACAGGAAGCAGCTCTTTCAGTAGTTTTAGTTGGAATAGGGTCAGTATACAGCTTGAAGGTTTAGAGGCCATGATTATTTTCATCATTGTGTCCAAGAATATAGTACTAAAACACTTGGCGTCTCTCTTGATCCTAGGTCCTGTTGGTTGTGCAGACTCAGGACAACTGAGGTTTGGAGGAATACGCAGGTTTAAAGAGTCCATGTTTGCTTTCTATGTCATAATCTTTTCTCAAAGAAGTTCATGAATTTATCACTGCTAAAGTGAAAGTCATCCTCTCTTGGGGAATGCTGCTTTAGTTAGCTTTGCCACAGTATCAA
>NW_026283538.1:0-8706 GCF_023373465.1 Oncorhynchus keta | reverse complement strand
TTCACTGTAAGGTCTACTACACCTGTTGTATTCGGCATTTCACTGTAGGTCTACTACACCTGTTGTATTCATTTCACTGGGTCTACTACACCTGTTGTGTAGGCATTTCACTGTAAAGGTCTACTACCTGTTGTATTCGGCATTTCACTGTAAGGTCTACTACCTGTTGTATTCGGCATTTCACTGTAAGGTCTACTACACCTGTTGTATTCGGCATTTCACTGTAAGGTCTACTACACCTGTTGTATTCGGCATTTCACTGTAAGGTCTACTAAATCCAAATCAAATCAAATCAAATTTATTTATATAGCCCTTCGTACATCAGCTGATATCTCAAAGTGCTGTACAGAAACCCAGCCTAAAACCCCAAACAGCAAACAATGCAGGTGTAAAACACGGTGGCTAGGAAAAACTCCCTAGAAAGGCCAAAACCTAGGAAGAAACCTAGAGAGGAACCGGGCTATGTGGGGTGGCCAGTCCTCTTCTGGCTGTGCCGGGTAGAGATTATAACAGAACATGACCAAGATGTTCAAATGTTCATAAATGACCAGCATGGTCGAATAATAATAAGGCAGAACAGTTGAAACTGCAGCAGCAGCACAGATCAGGTGGACTGGGACAGCAAGGCTGTCAGGTAGTCCTGGGGGCACGGTCCTAGGGCTCAGGTCAGTTGAAACTGGAGCAGGAGCATGGCCAGGTGGACTGGGGACAGCAAGGAGTCCTCATGTCAGGTAGTCCTGGGACATGGTCCTGGGCTCAGGTCCTCCGAGAGAGAGAAAGAAGAAGAAGGAGAGAATTAAGAACGCACACTTAGATTCACACAGGACACCGAATAGGACAGGAGAAGTACTCAGATATAACAAACTGACCCTAGCCCCCGACACATAAACTACTGCAGCATAAATACTGGAGGCTGAGACAGGAGGGGTCAGGAGACACTGTGGCCCCATCCGAGGACACCCCGGACAGGGCCAAACAGGAAGGATATAACCCCACCCACTTTGCCAAAGCATCCCCCACACCACTAGAGGGATATCTTCCCAACCACCAACTTACCATCCCGAGACAAGGCCGAGTATAGCCCACAAGATCTCCGCCACGGTACAACCCAGGGGGGCAACCCAGCCAGGCCGACCACAACAGTGAATCAACCCCCCAGGTGACGCACCCCCAGGGACGGCACGAGAGAGCCCCAGCAAGCCAGTGACTCAGCCCCGTAACAGGGTTAGAGGCAGAATCCCAGTGGAAAGGGGAACCGGCCAGGCAGAGACAGCAAGGGCGGTTCGTTGCTCCAGAGCCTTTCCGTTCACCTTCCCCACTCCTGGGCCAGACTACACTCAATCATATGACCCACTGAAGAGATGAGTCTTCAGTAAAGACTTAAAGGTTGAGACCGAGTTTGCGTCTCTGACATGGGTAGGCAGACCGTTCCATAAAAATGGAGCTCTATAGGAGAAAGCCCTGCCTCCAGCTGTTTGCTTAGAAATTCTAGGGACAATTAGGAGGCCTGCGTCTTGTGACCGTAGCGTACGTGTAGGTATATACGGCAGGACCAAATCAGAGAGGTAGGTAGGAGCAAGCCCATGTAATGCTTTGTAGGTTAGCAGTAAAACCTTGAAATCAGCCCTTGCTTTGACAGGAAGCCAGTGTAGAGAGGCTAGCACTGGAGTAATATGATCAAATTTTTTGGTTCTAGTCAGGATTCTAGCAGCCGTATTTAGCACTAACTGAAGTTTATTTAGTGCTTTATCCGGGTAGCCGGAAAATAGAGCATTGCAGTAGTCTAACCTAGAAGTGACAAAAGCATGGATTAATTTTTTCTGCATCATTTTTGGACAGAAAGTTTCTGATTTTTGCAATGTTACGTAGATGGAAAAAAGCTGTCCTCGAAATGGTCTTGATATGTTCTTCAAAGAGAGATCAGGGTCCAGAGTAACGCCGAGGTCCTTCACAGTTTTATTTGAGACGACTGTACAGCCATTAAGATTAATTGTCAGATTCAACAGAAGATCTCTTTGTTTCTTGGGACCTAGAACAAGCATCTCTGTTTTGTCCGAGTTTAATAGTAGAAAGTTTGCAGCCATCCACTTCCTTATGTCTGAAACACATGCTTCTAGCGAGGGCAATTTTGGGGCTTCACCATGTTTCATTGAAATGTACAGCTGTGTGTCATCCGCATAGCAGTGAAAGTTTACATTATGTTTTCGAATAACATCCCCAAGAGGTAAAATATATAGTGAAAACTACACCTGTTGTATTCGGCATTTCACTGTAAGGTCTACTACACCTGTTGTATTCGGCATTTCACTGTAAGGTCTACTACACCTGTTGTATTCGGCATTTCACTGTAAGGTCTACTACACCTGTTGTATTCGGCATTTCACTGTAAGGTCTACTACACCTGTTGTATTCGGCATTTCACTGTAAGGTCTACTACACCTGTTGTATTCGGCATTTCACTGTAGTCTACTACACCTGTTGTATTCGGCATTTCACTGTAAGGTCTACTACACCTGTTGTATTCGGCATTTCACTGTAAGGTCTACTACACCTGTTGTATTCGGCATTTCACTGTAAGGTCTACTACACCTGTTGTATTCGGCATTTCACTGTAAGGTCTACTACACCTGTTGTATTCGGCATTTCACTGTAAGGTCTACTACACCTGTTGTATTCGGCATTTCACTGTAAGGTCTACTACACCTGTTGTATTCGGCATTTCACTGTAAGGTCTACTACACCTGTTGTATTCGGCATTTCACTGTAAGGTCTACTTCACCTGTTGTATTCGGCATTTCACTGTAAGGTCTACTACACCTGTTGTATTCGGCATTTCACTGTCAGGTCTACTACACCTGTTGTATTCGGCCACGTGACAAATAAAGTTTGATTTGATTTAAAACCATTCCTCAATAAAGTAGCTGTCAGCAAAGTTAGTGCTTATAAGAAAATACAAGTGTGACGATAAAGTCAAGGGTTCCTCTGCTGTTGTTACTATCCTGTAGTACTGTAGTGGTATCCTGTAGTACTGTAGTGGTATCCTGTAGTACTGTAGTGGTATCCTGTAGTATTGTAGTGGTATCCTGTAGTATTGTAGTGGTATCCTGTAGTATTGTAGTGGTATCCTGTAGTATTGTAGTGGTATCGTGTTAGTATCCTGTAGTACTGTAGTGGTATCCTGTAGTATTGTAGTGGTATCTTGTTAGTATCCTGTGGTACTGTAGTGGTATCCTGTAGTACTGTAGTGGTATCTTGTTAGTATCCTGTAGTATTGTAGTGGTATCTTGTTAGTATCCTGTAGTACTGTAGTTGTATCCTGTCGTACTGTAGTGGTATCGTGTTAGTATCCTGTAGTACTGTAGTGGTATATTGTTAGTATCCTGTAGTATTGTAGTGGTATATTGTTAGTATCCTGTAGTATTGTAGTGGTATCCTGTAGTATTGTAATGGTATCGTGTTAGTATCCTGTAGTATTGTAGTGGTATCTTGTTAGTATCCTGTAGTATTGTAGTGGTATCTTGTTAGTATCCTGTAGTACTGTAGTGGTATCTTGTTAGTATCCTGTAGTATTGTAGTGGTATCTTGTTAGTATCCTGTAGTATTGTAGTGGTATCTTGTTAGTATCCTGTAGTATTGTAGTGGTATCTTGTTAGTATCCTGTAGTACTGTAGTGTTATCTTATGAGTATCCTGTAGTATTGTAGTGGTATTCTGTAGTATTGTAGTGGTATTCTGTAGTATTGTAGTGGTTATCCTGTAGTATTGTAGTGGTATCTTGTTAGTATCCTGTAGTATTGTAGTGGTGTTCTGTAGTATTGTAGTGGTATCCTGTAGTATTGTAGTGGTATTCTGTAGTATTGTAGTGTTATCATGTAGTATTGTAGTGGTATCCTGTAGTATTGTAGTGGTATCTTGTTAGTGTACTGTAGTGGTATCTTGTGAGTATCCTGTAGTATTGTAGTGGTATCTTGTTAGTATCCTGTAGTATTGTAGTGGTATCTTGTTAGTATCCTGTGGTACTGTAGTGGTATCCTGTAGTACTGTAGTGGTATCTTGTTAGTATCCTGTAGTATTGTAGTGGTATCTTGTTAGTATCCTGTAGTATTGTAGTGGTATCTTGTTAGTATCATGTAGTACTGTAGTGGTATCTTGTTAGTATCCTGTAGTACTGTAGGGGTATCATGTAGTGCTGTAGTGGTATCTTGTTAGTATCCTGTAGTATTGTAGTGGTATCCTGTAGTATTGTAGTGGTATCCTGTAGTATTGTAGTGGTATTCTGGAGTATTGTAGTGGTATCCTGGAGTATCTTATTAGTATCCTGTAGTATTGTAGTGGTATCTTGTTAGTACCCTGTAGTACTGTAGTGGTATCTTGTTAGTACCCTGTAGTATTCAATTTGTAAGTCGCTCTGGATAAGAGCGTCTGCTAAATGACTTAAATGTAAATGTATTGTAGTGGTATCTTGTTAGTGTACTGTAGTGGTATCTTGTGAGTATCCTGTAGTATTGTAGTGGTATCTTGTGAGTATCCTGTAGTATTGTAGTGGTATCTTGTTAGTATCCTGTAGTATTGTAGTGGTATCTTGTTAGTATCCTGTGGTACTGTAGTGGTATCTTGTTAGTATCCTGTAGTATTGTAGTGGTATCTTGTTAGTATCCTGTAGTATTGTAGTGGTATCTTGTTAGTATCCTGTAGTACTGTAGTGGTATCTTGTTAGTATCCTGTAGTACTGTAGGGGTATCATGTAGTGCTGTAGTGGTATCTTGTTAGTATCCTGTAGTATTGTAGTGGTATCCTGTAGTATTGTAGTGGTATTCTGGAGTATTGTAGTGGTATCCTGGAGTATTGTAGTGGTATCTTGTTAGTATCCTGTAGTATTGTAGTGGTATCTTGTTAGTACCCTGTAGTACTGTAGTGGTATCTTGTTAGTACCCTGTAGTATTCAATTTGTAAGTCGCTCTGGATAAGAGCGTCTGCTAAATGACTTAAATGTAAATGTATTGTAGTTGTATCTTGTTAGTGTACTGTAGTGGTATCTTGTGAGTATCCTGTAGTATTGTAGTGGTATCGTGTTAGTATCCTGTAGTACTGTAGTGGTATCGTGTTAGTATCCTGTAGTACTGTAGTGGTATCTTGTTAGTATCCTGTAGTGCTGTAGTGGTATCTTGTTAGTATCCTGTAGTACTGTAGGGGTATCCTGTAGTATTGTAGTAGTATCTTGTTAGTATCCTGTAGTATTGTAGTGGTATCGTGTTAGTATCCTGTAGTACTGTAGTGGTATCTTGTTAGTATCCTGTAGTATTGTAGTGGTATCGTGTTAGTATCCTGTAGTATTGTAGTGGTATCTTGTTAGTATCCTGTAGTATTGTAGTGGTATCTTGTTAGTATCCTGTAGTGCTGTAGTGGTATCTTGTTAGTATCCTGTAGTACTGTAGGGGTATCCTGCAGTATTGTAGTGGTATCGTGTTAGTATCCTGTAGTATTGTAGTGGTATCGTGTTAGTATCCTGTAGTATTGTAGTGGTATCGTGTTAGTATCCTGTAGTATTGTAGTGGTATCTTGTTAGTATCCTGTAGTATTGTAGTGGTATCGTGTTAGTATCCTGTAGTATTGTAGTGGTATCTTGTTAGTATCCTGTAGTATTGTAGTGGTATCGTGTTAGTATCCTGTAGTGCTGTAGTGGCATCTTGTTAGTATCCTGTAGTGGCATCTTGTTAGTATCCTGTAGTACTGTAGGGGTATCCTGTAGTACTGTAGGGGTATCCTGTAGTACTGTAGGGGTATCCTGTAGTACTGTAGGGGTATCCTGTAGTACTGTAGTGGTATCCTGTAGTACTGTAGTGGTATCTTGTTAGTATCCTATAATATTGTAGTGGTATTGTGTTAGTATCCTGTAGTACTGTAGGGGTGTCTTGATAGTATCCTGTAGTATTGTAGTGGTATCTTGTTAGTATCCTGTAGTACTGTAGTGGTATCCTGTAGTATTGTAGTGGTATCGTGCTAGTATCCTGTAGTACTGTAGTGGTATCTTGTTAGTATCTGTCACGTTCTGACCTTTATTTTCTGTGTTTTGTGTTTAGTTAGTATGGTCAGGGCGTGAGTTGGGTGGGCAGTCTATGTTTGTTTGTCTAGGTTTTGGGAATTTCGATGTTTCGGCCTAGTATGGTTCTCAATCAGAGGCAGGTGTCATTAGTTGTCTCTGATTGAGAATCATACTTAGGTGGCCTGGGTTTCACTGTGTGTTTGTGGGTGATTGTTTCCTGTCTCTGTGTGTGCACCAGATAGGACTGTAATTTGAGTTTTCACAGTTCTTGTTTTGTTAGTTTTGTTCATGTGTACCTGATAGCATTAAAAAGTACCATGGAAAATTACCACGCCGCGTATTGGTCCTCTGATCCGTTTCGCCTCTCCTCTTCGGAAGAAGAGGAGGAAACTCGTTACAGAATCACCCACCACAATCGGACCAAGCGGCGTGGTAAAGGACAGCGACGACAGCAGCAGCAGCAACAACAACAGCGGCCAGCATCAGAGCTGAATCTGGACTACACAACTTGGGAGGAGATAGATAGGTGGGCGGTCGACCCAGGGAGAGTGCCGGGCCCGCCTGGGATTCGATGGAGCAATGCAAGGAAGGTTACAGGAGAATGAGGTTGGCTGGGGAAAATCGCAGCCCCAAAGCAGAGCTGGAGGCAGCGAAAGCTGATCGGCGGCAATATGAGGAGCCAGCACGGCAGTGCGGCAGGTGAGAGGCAGCCCCAAATTTTTTTTTTGGGGGGCACACGAGGTGTGGTACTAAGCCAGGTAGCAGACCTGAGCTCACTCCTCGTGCTTATTATGAGCAGCGCATTACTGGTCAGGCACCGTGTTATGCGGTTGAGCGCACGGTGTCGCCAGTGCGTGTCCATAGCCCGGTGCGCTATAGGGCAGCCCCGAGAGTGCCATGCGAGTGTGGGCATTGAGCCAGGGCGTATGGTGCCTGCTCAGCGGGTCTGGTCGCCGGTACGCAGTCTTGGTCCAGGTTATCCTGCGCCGGCTCTGCGTGCTGTGTCTCCGGGCGCTGGGAGGGTGCAGTGCGTCCTCTGCCTGCGCTCCGCTCGTACCGGGCAACTGTGGGAGTGGAGCCTAGGGGAGAGGTGCGTGTAGTAAGCACTAGATCTCCCGTGCTTACCCACAGCCCAGTTCAACCTGTGCCTGCACTCTTGAGGGTCCGGGCTCGAGTAGTTGTCCAGCCTGGGAAGTGGTGCCAGGTTGCGCACCCAGAGCTCAGTGCTCCCCCACAGCCCGGTCTTTCAGGCTCCTCCTAACACCAAGCCTCCTGAAAGTCTCCCCAGCCTGGTAGTTCCTGTGGCAGCCCCACGCACCAGGCTGTCTCTCAGTCTCCCTCCCCCGCCGCTGCAGGTGCTCCCTCCCGCCTGTCCGGCGCCGCTGCCGGAGCGTTCCGCCTGTCCGCCTGGCGCCGCTGCCTGGCCACTGCGCCTCCCGCCTGTCCGCGCCGCTGCCTCCCGCCTGTCCGGCGCCGCTGCTGGAGCGTCCCGCCTGTCCGCCTCCCTCCCGCCTGTCCGCCTGCGCGCGCTGCCGGAGCCTCCCGCCTGTCCGGCGCCGCTGCGGGAGCCTCCCGCCTGTCCGGCCACTGCCCTCCCGCTGTCCGGCGCCGCTGCGGGCCTCCCGCCTGTCCGGCGCCACTGCCGGAGCCTCCCGCCTGTCCCTCCCGCCTGTCCGCCCGCTGCCCGGGCCTCCCGCCTGTCCGGCGCCGCTGCCGGAGCCTCCCGCCTGTCCGGCGCTGCTGCGGCCTCCCGCCTGTCCGGCGCTGCTGCGGGCGTCCCGCCCCTCCCGCCGCTGCCGGGCGTCCCGCCTGTCTGGCGCCGCTGCGGGCGTCCCGCCTGTCCGCCGCTGCTCCCTCCTGTCGTGCCCTCCCGCCTGCGCGCCGCTGCGGGCGTCCTGTCCGGCGCCGCTGCCGGGCGTCCCGCCTGTCCGGCGCCGCTGCCGGGCCCCTCAGCCCAGGCGCCCAGAGCCCCTCCCCAGCCTGCCCAGAGGCGCCAGAGCCCCTCAGCCCAGGCGCCCAGCCCCTCAGCCCAGGCGCCAGAGCCCCTCTCAGCCCAGAGCGCCAGAGCCCCTCAGCCCAGGCGCCAGAGCCCTGTCCCTGTCTGTCCAGTGTCCCTCTGGGCCCCTGCCCCTCTGTCCCGATGCCCCTGAGTGGGGTCAGGTTGCCATGGTGAGAAAGCCACGGAGGCGGAAAATAAGGCGGACAAAGACAAGGGTGAAGTGGGGTCCGCGTCCCGCGCCAGAACCGCCACCGCGGACAGACGCCCACCCAGACCCTCCCCTATAGGTCAAGGTTTTGCGGCCGGAGTCCGCACCTTTGGGGGTACTGTCACGTTCTGACCTTTATTTTCTGTGTTTTGTGTTTAGTTAGTATGGTCAGGGCGTGAGTTGGGTGGGCAGTCTATGTTTGTTTGTCTAGGTTTTGGGAATTTCGATGTTTCGGCCTAGTATGGTTCTCAATCAGAGGCAGGTGTCATTAGTTGTCTCTGATTGAGAATCCTTCTAGGTAACCTGGGTTTCACTGTGTGTTTGTGGGTGATTGTTTCCTGTCTCTGTGTGCACCAGATAGGACTGTAATTTGAGTTTTCACAGTTCTTGTTTTGTTAGTTTTGTTCATGTGTACCTGATAGCATTAAAAAGTACCATGGAAAATTACCACGCCGCG
>NW_026283537.1:0-27649 GCF_023373465.1 Oncorhynchus keta | reverse complement strand
CTCCCTCCTCTCCCTCTCCTCCTCTCCCTCTCCCTCCTCTCCCTCCTCCTCTCCTCTCCTCCTCTCCCCTCTCCTCTCCCCTCCCCTCCTCTCCTCTCCCTCTCCCCTCTCCTCTCCTCTTCTCTCTCCCTCTTCCCTCTCCCTCTCCCTCTCCTCTCGTCTCCTCCTCCTCTCCTCTCCCTCTCCTCTTCCTCTCTCCCTCTCCGTCTCCTCTCCCTCCCTCTCTTCCTCTCCTCTTCCTCTCCCCTCCTCTCCCTCTTCCCCTCTTCCTCTCTCCCTCTCCTCCCCTCTTCCTCCTCTCCCTCTCCTCCTCCTCCCCTCTCCTCCTCCTCCCCTCTCCTCCCTCTCCCTCCCTCTCCCCTCTCCCTCTCCTCCCTCTCCCTCCCCTCTTCCTCTCCCTCTCCTCCCTCTTCCTCTCCTCTCCTTCCCTCTCCTCTCTCTCCTCCTCCTCCTCCTCTCCTCCTCTCCCTCCTCTCCCTCCTCTCTCTCTCTCCTCTCCTCTTCCTCTCCTCTCCTCTCTCTCTCCCTCTCCCTCTCCTCTCTCCCTCTCCTCTCCTCTCCCCTCCCTCTCCCTCTCCTCTCCTCTCCCTCCCCTCTCCCTCTCTCCTCTCCTCTCCCTCTCCTCTCCTCTCCCTCTCCCTCCTCTTCCTCTCCTCTCCTCTTCCTCTCCTCTCCTCTCCTCCCTCTCCCCTCCTCTCCCCTCTCCCTCCTCTCCTCTAATCTCCCTCCTCTCCTCCCTCTCTCCTCCCTCCCTCTCCTCTCCTCTCCCTCTCCTCTCCTCTCTCCCCTCTCCTCTCCTCTCCTCTCCTCCTCCTCCCTCCCCCTTTCCTCCCCTCCCCAGGCCCAGTATAATGTAACGTTGACCAGTCAGACCAACCCAGACCAGGTGTTGAACCAGATCCTCTCCATTCTACCGGAGAAACACGTCGACTTCGCACAGAAAGGGTGAGGCCCCGCACACACTTTTTAGGCACTGATTTCTTCAGTCTCTCCATCTTTCTCTCTTCTCTCATCTTTCTCAGTCTCTCCATCTTTCTCTCCTTCTCAGTCTCTCCATCTTTCTTCTGTCTTCTCTCCCATCTTTCTCTCCCTCCTTCTCCTCATCTTTCTCTCCCTCAGTCTCTCCATCTTTCTCCCTCCTCATCTTCTCAGTCTCTCCATCTTTCTCTCCCTCATCTTCTCAGTCTCCATCTTTCTCTCCATCTTTCTCTCCATCTTTCTCTCATCTTCTCTGTCTCTCCATCTTTCTCTCCTCATCTTCCAGTCTCTCCATCTTTCTCTCCCTCATCTTCTCAGTCTCTCCATCTTTCTCTCCCTCATCTTCTCAGTCTCTCCATCTTTCTCTCCCTCCTCATCTTCTCAGTCTCTCCATCTTTCTCTCCCTCATCTTCTTCTGTCTCTCCATCTTTCTCTCCCTCATCTTCCAGTCTCTCCATGTTCCCCTCATCTTCTCAGACTGTCCATCTTTCTCTCATCTTCTCAGTCTCTCCATCTTTCTCTCCCCTCATCTTCTCAGTCTCCATCTTTCTCAGGGGATCTTCTGTCTCTCCATCTGACCCCTCCTCATCGTTTGATCTTTCTCTCCCTCCTCATCTTCTGTCCATCTTTCTCTCCCCTCCTCATCTTCTCAGGTCTCATCTTGATTACTACTTCTCAGGTTATCTGATGGTTACTGAGTCTACCATATTTTACTACTTCCAGTCTTCCATCTTTCTGGTTATCTTCTCAGTCTCTCCATCTTTCTTACTACTCATCAGGTTCCATTTTCTCTCCCTATCTTCTCAGTCTCTCCATCTTTCTCTCCCTATCTTCTCAGGTTATTGATGGTTCCCTCATCTTCTTCAGTCTCTCCATCTTTCTCTCCTCATCTTCGCTGTCTCTCCCTCATCTTCTTCAGTGGACCATCTTTCTCCTCAATGTTCCCGTGATGTGTTGTCCCCAGCTTATCTGATTACTGACACCCAGCAGGGAAGGTGACCACGTTATTGAGGTTACTGACACCCAGGTACATATTGGATTACTACTGATCAGGTTATTGATGGTTACTGACACCCAGCAGGGATCAGGTTATTGATTACTGACACCCAGCAGGGATCACGTTATTGATTACTGACACCCAGTAGGGATCACGTTATTGATTACTGACACCCAGCAGGGATCACGTTATTGATTACTGACACCCAGTAGGGATCACGTTATTGATTACTGACACCCAGTAGGGATCACGTTATTGATTACTGACACCCAGTAGGGATCACGTTATTGATTACTGACACCCAGCAGGGATCACGTTATTGATTACTGACACCCAGCAGGGATCAAGTTATTGATTACTGACACCCAGTAGGGATCACGTTATTGATTACTGACACCCAGCAGGGATCACGTTATTGATTACTGACACCCAGTAGGGATCACGTTATTGATTACTGACACCCAGTAGGGATCACGTTATTGATTACTGACACCCAGCAGGGATCACGTTATTGATTACTGACGCTGTGTGTTGTAGGTGGTGTGTGTGAGGAGACAGCGGCTGAAGGGAGACTCCTGGGTTTACAAACACCTGGTGGAGGACATTCTCTCTACGTCCAGCATCTAGACGTCACTACTTCCTGTCGATGATGTCACATCCTGTCCACGTTCCAGCACCTAAAGCCGGTGTCTCAACTAATTCCATGTAGGGCAGAGTGTCTGCAGGTTCACTCCTCCCTTATACTTAGCTAGGACCTCCCCCTCACCTGGTTGTCTAGGACCTCACCTGGTTGTCTAGGACCTCCCTCACCTGGTTGTCTAGGACCTCCCCTCGCCTGGTTGTCTAGGACCTCCCCTCGCCTGGTTGTCTAGGACCTCCCCTCACCTGGTTGTCTAGGACCTCCCCTCACCTGGTTGTCTAGGACCTCCCACTCACCTGGTTGTCTAGGACCTCCCACTCACCTGGTTGTCTAGGACCTCCCACTCACCTGGTTGTCTAGGACCTCCCACTCACCTGGTTGTCTAGGACCTCCCCTCACCTGGTTGTCTAGGACCTCCCCTCACCTGGTTGTCTAGGACCTCCCCTCACTTGGTTGTCTAGGACCTCACCTGGTTGTCTAGGACCTCACCTGGTTGTCTAGGATCTCCCCTCACCTGGTTGTCTAAGATCTCCCCTCACCTGGTTGTCTAGGACCTCACCTGGTTGTCTAGGACCTCCCCTCACCTGGTTGTCTAGGACCTCCCCTCACCTGGTTGTCTAGGACCTCCCCTCCTGGTTGTCTAGGACCTCACCTGGTTGTCTAGGACCTCACCTGGTTGTCTAGGATCTCCCCTCACCTGGTTGTCTAAGATCTCCCCTCACCTGGTTGTCTAGGACCTCACCTGGTTGTCTAGGACCTCACCTGGTTGTCTAGGACCTCCCCTCACCTGGTTGTCTAGGACCTCCCCTCACCTGGTTGTCTAGGACATCACCTGGTTGTCTAGGACCTCCCCTCACCTGGTTGTCTAGGACCTCACCTGGTTGTCTAGGACCTCACCTGGTTGTCTAGGACCTCCCCTCACCTGGTTGTCTAGGACCTCCCCTCACCTGGTTGTCTAGGATCTCACCTGGTTGTCTAGGATCTCACCTGGTTGTCTAGGATCTCCCCTCACCTGGTTGTCTAGGACCTCCCCCTCACCTGGTTGTCTAGGACCTCCCCCTCACCTGGTTGTCTAGGACCTCCCCTCACCTGGTTGTCTAGGACCTCACCTGGTTGTCTAGGACTTCATACTGACATATTAAACAGTGAAATAACTAAAACCAGCAGATGACTGCCCTCCATGGAATGAGTTTGGACACCTTCTGATCTCGTGCCTGTCGACAGAAGCACAGATCCAGGAACAGTCTCCATTTCCTCAACCAGTGTAGTATAAGTTAACTAGTAGAGGGGTTCTACATGAACACTGACCTGAGATCAGTGTCGTGTTTTATAAGCTGACCACTTCCTCCCTTAAACATGTTTCCTTTGAGTGTGTCGCGTTTTATTCCCTCCTCCCCCACTGATTCAGTAGCAGGAAGGAGTTTTGATGTGTCGCGTTTTATTCCCTCCTCCCCCACTGATTCAGTAGCAGGAAGGAGTTTTGAGGTGTCGCGTTTATTCCCTCCCCCACTGATTCAGTAGCAGGAAGGAGTTTTGAGGTGTCGCGTTTTATTCCCTCCTCCCCCACTGATTCAGTAGCAGAAAGGAGTTTTGAGGTGTCGCGTTTTATTCCCTCCCCCCCACTGATTCAGTAGCAGGAAGGAGTTTTGAGGTGTCACATTTTATTCCTCCCCTCCCCCCACTGATTCAGTAGCAGGAAGGAGTTTTGAGGTGTCGCGTTTTATTCCTTCCCCCACTGATTCAGTAGCAGGAAGGAGTTTTGAGGTGTCGCGTTTTATTCCTTCCCCCCCACTGATTCAGTAGCAGGAAGGAGTTTTGAGGTGTTACGATATTTAGAGCCTTTTAGCTCCACTGAATAACAGTAGCTACTGAAGCATTAATACAACCTGTGTTTTATTCCTTCCCCCACTGATTCAGTAAAGGATTTTGAGGTTTACTGTTTCTCCATTCATTCCTCCCCACTGATTGTAGCAGGAAGGAGTTTTGGTGTTTTAACTTTTATTTTCCCCCCACTGATTCAGTGCAGGAAGGAGTTTTGATAATGTTAAGGATAAAATAAATGGAGTTTTAGCGTCACAGAATAACAGTCTTTCCCTGAGAGATTAATACAAGATTGTTAGTTTGTACATATAGAGTAGGATCCATATTTACTTGTTTCTCCATCATGTCTTTTAACTCTTATTTTGTCAGACTATCTGTCTCTGTGTGTGTAAGATTAAACTAGATGTTACTCACTGGGTAAAGTGATCAAAATAAATCCTGGAGTTTCCAGTTGATGTTGACTTTTCCCAGAGAGAAGATATAGATTAATACTAGATAGGACTCACTGGGTAGATATATATTACATATTAAACTAGATGGGACTCACTGGGTAGATCCTGGATTCCAGCTAGATGGACTCACTGGGTAGATATATATTACACTAGATGGGACTCACTGGGTAGATATATATTAAACTAGATGGGACTCACTGGGTAGATATATATTACACTAGATAGGACTCACTGGGTAGATATATATTACACTAGATAGGACTCACTGGGTAGATATATATTACACTAGATAGGACTCACTGTGTAGATATATATTAAACTAGATGGGACTCACTGGGTAGATGTATATTACACTAAACCCCTCCTGGAGGTTCCAGCTCTGAAATAGACCATACAGATTATAGATATATATTAAACTTGATGGGACTCACTGTGTAGAAATATATTACACTAGATGGTACTCACTGGGTAGATATATATTACACTAGATGGTACTCACTGGGTAGATATATATTAAACTAGATGGGACTCACTGTGTAGATATATATTACACTAGATGGGACTCACTGTTTAGATATATATAAAACTAGATGGGACTCACTGTGTAGAAATATATTAGACTAGATGGGACTCACTGTGTAGATATATATTACACTAGATGGGACTCACTGTGTAGAAATATATTACACTAGATGGGACTCACTGTGTAAAACATTAAACTAGATGGGACTCACTGTGTAGATATATATTAAACTAGATGGGACTCACTGTGTAGATATTTATTACACTAGATGGGACTCACTGTGTAGATATATATTACACTAGATGGGACTCACTGGGTAGATATATATTACACTAGATGGGACTCACTGTGTAAAACATATTAAACTAGATGGGACTCACTGTGTAGATATATATTACACTAGATGGGACTCACTGGGTAGATATATATTACACTAGATGGGACTCACTGGGTAGATATATATTACACTAGATGGGACTCACTGTGTAGAAATATATTAAACTAGATGGGACTCACTGGGTAGATATATATTACACTAGATGGGACTCACTGTGTAGATATATATTACACTAGATGGGACTCACTGTGTAGATATATATTACACTAGATAGGACTCACTGTGTAAAACATATTAAACTAGATGGGACTCACTGTTTAGATATATATTACACTAGATGGGACTCACTGGGTAGATATATATTACACTAGATGGGACTCACTGGGTAGATATATATTACACTAGATGGGACTCACTGGGTAGATATATATTAAACTAGATGGGACTCACTGGGTAGATATATATTACACTAGATGGGACTCACTGTGTAGATATATATTACACTAGATGGGACTCACTGTGTAGATATATAT
This sequence comes from Oncorhynchus keta, assembly GCF_023373465.1. Taxonomy (NCBI): domain Eukaryota; kingdom Metazoa; phylum Chordata; class Actinopteri; order Salmoniformes; family Salmonidae; genus Oncorhynchus; species Oncorhynchus keta. The sequence goes on along the minus strand of NW_026283537.1, from coordinate 21,368 downwards.
TAAACTAGATGGGACTCACTGTGTAGATATATATTAAACTAGATGGGACTCACTGTGTAGATATATATTAAACTAGATGGGACTCACTTGTAGATATATATTAAACTAGATGGGACTCACTGTGTAGATATATATTAAACTAGATGGGACTCACTGGGTAGATATATATTACACTAGATGGGGCTCACTGTGTAGATATATATTAAACTAGATGGGACTCACTGTTTAGATATATATTAAACTAGATGGGACTCACTGTTTAGATATATATTAAACTAGATGGGACTCACTGTGTAGATATATATTACACTAGATGGGACTCACTGTGTAGATATATATTAAACTAGATGGGACTCACTGTTTAAAACATATTAAACTAGATGGGACTCACTGTGTAGATATATATTAAACTAGATGGGACTCACTGTGTAGATATATATTAAACTAGATGGGACTCACTGTGTAGATATATATTACACTAGATGGGACTCACTGTGTAGAAATATATTACACTAGATGGGACTCACTGTGTAGATATATATTACACTAGATGGGACTCACTGTGTAAAACATATTAAACTAGATGGGACTCACTGTGTAGATATATATTAAACTAGATGGGACTCACTGGGTAGATATATATTACACTAGATGGGACTCACTGTGTAGATATATATTAAACTAGATGGGACTCACTGTGTAGATATATATTACACTAGATGGGACTCACTGGGTAGATATATATTACACTAGATGGGACTCACTGTGTAGATATATATTACACTAGATGGGACTCACTGTGTAGAAATATATTAAACTAGATGGGACTCACTGTGTAGATATATATTAAACTAGATGGGACTCACTGTGTAGATATATATTACACTAGATGGGACTCACTGTGTAGATATATATTAAACTAGATGGGACTCACTGGGTAGATATATATTACACTAGATGGGACTCACTGGGTAGATATATATTAAACTAGATGGGACTCACTGGGTAGATATATATTACACTAGATGGGACTCACTGTGTAGATATATATTACACTAGATGGGACTCACTGTGTAAAACATATTAAACTAGATGGGACTCACTGTGTAGATATATATTACACTAGATGGGACTCACTGTGTAGATATATATTAAACTAGATGGGACTCACTGTTTAGATATATATTAAACTAGATGGGACTCACTGTGTAGATATATATTACACTAGATGGGACTCACTGTGTAGATATATATTAAACTAGATGGGACTCACTGGGTAGATATATATTACACTAGATAGGACTCACTGTGTAAAACATATTAAACTAGATGGGACTCACTGTTTAGATATATATTAAACTAGATGGGACTCACTGGGTAGATATATATTACACTAGATAGGACTCACTGTGTAAAACATATTAAACTAGATGGGACTCACTGTTTAGATATATATTAAACTAGATGGGACTCACTGTTTAGATATATATTAAACTAGATGGGACTCACTGTTTAGATATATATTAAACTAGATGGGACTCACTGGGTAGATATATATTAAACTAGATGGGACTCACTGTGTAGAAATATATTACACTAGATGGGACTCACTGGGTAGAAATATATTACACTAGACGGGTCTCACTGTGTAGAAATATATTACACTAGATGGGTCTCACTGTGTAGAAATATATTACACTAGACGGGTCTCACTGTGTAGAAATATATTAAACTAGATGGGACTCACTGTGTAGATATATATTAAACTAGATGGGACTCACTGTGTAGAAATATATTAAACTAGATGGGACTCACTGTGTAGAAATATATTACACTAGATGGGTCTCACTGTGTAGATATATATTAAACTAGATGGGACTCACTGTGTAGATATATATTAAACTAGATGGGACTCACTGTGTAGAAATATATTAAACTAGATGGGACTCACTGTGTAGAAATATATTACACTAGATGGGTCTCACTGTGTAGAAATATATTACACTAGACGGGTCTCACTGTGTAAAACAATAAACTAGATGGGACTCACTGTGTAGATATATATTAAACTAGATGGGACTCACTGTGTAGATATATATTAAACTAGATGGGACTCACTAAAACATATTAAACGAGATGGGACTCACTGTTTAGATATATATTAAACTAGATGGGACTCACTAAAACATATTACACTAGATAGGACTCACTGTGTAAAACATATTAAACTAGATGGGACTCACTGGGTAGATATATATTAAACTAGATGGGACTCACTGGGTAGATATTTATTACACTAGATGGGACTCACTGTGAAGGAACCCAAAGGCTCTATAATGAGGATGGCTATAGTGTCATGTATTCACTAGGACCCTAAAGGCTCTATAATGAGGATGGCTATAGTCTATAAAGGAGACCAGAGGTGTATTCACTAGGACCCTAAAGGCTCTATAATGAGGATGGCTATAGTGTCATGTATTCACTAGGAACCTAAAGGCTCTATAATGAGGATGGCTATAGTGTCATGTATTCACTAGGAACCTAAAGGCTCTATAATGAGGATGGCTATAGTGTCATGTATTCACTAGGAACCTAAAGGCTCTATAATGAGGATGGCTATAGTGTCATGTATTCACTAGGACCCTAAAGGCTCTATAATGAGGATGGCTATAGTGTCATGTATTCACTAGGAACCTAAAGGCTCTATAATGAGGATGGCTATAGTGTCATGTATTCACTAGGACCTAAAGGCTCTATAATGAGGATGGCTATATCTATTCACTAGGAGACCAGAAAGGCTTCACTATAATGAGGATGGCTATAGTGTCATGTATTCACTAGGAACCTAAAGGCTCTGTAATGAGGATGGCTATAGTGTCATGTATTCACTAGGAACCTAAAGGCTCTATAATGAGGATGGCTATAGTGTCATGTATTCTCTAGGAACCTAAAGGCTCTATAATGAGGATGGCTATAGTGTCATGTATTCACTAGGAACCTAAAGGCTCTATAATGTATTATTATTTTTTATTTATTTTACCTTTATTTAACCAGGCAAGTAGTGTAAGAATTCTATTTTCAATGAGGATGGGAACAGTGTCATGGTTAACTAAAGGCTGTATCATGGGGCAGAACTAGATTTGTATTAAGCCTAAAGGCTCTATGAATGAGGATGGCTACTAGTGTCATGTATTCACTAGGAACCTAAAGGCTCTATAATGAGGATGGCTATACTTTATAAAGGAGACCAGAGGTGTAATCACTAGGACCCTAAAGGGGAGGGAACTTCCTGATTTTGTCCAATAGAAACTCTTGTTTTTGTTGCAAAACGTTTAAACCTCCCCTGTTGTGAAACGTTTTTCTACGGTGTGCTCTAATGAACACATCCCAGTTGTTTGTTCTGAGATCTCCTTGGTCTCACAGCAGGGGGTGAGGAGGGGGGGTGGGGGTGAGAACCTTAATGGAAGGGTGAGATGGTCATTTAGGGTGGGGTGGTGACTGGTTGGGGGGGTAGAGGTGTGTGTGTGTGTGTGTGTGTGTGTGTGTGTGTGTGTGTGTGTGTGTGTGTGTGTGTGTGTGTGTGTGTGTGTGTGTGTGTGTGTGTGTGTGTGTACGCACACTCCAGGGGCAGGGGGCACCAGCAGGAACAGACGCTACCTGTCACCTGCCTAAACATAAGAGATGATTCTCCACTCCTCTCTCTCTGTCTCTGTCTCTCTCTCTGTCTCTGTCTCTCTCTGTCTCTGTCTCTCTCTCTCTCTCTGTCTCTGTCTCTGTCTCTCTGTCTCTCTCTGTCTGTCTCTCTCTCTGTCTCTCTCTCTGTCTCTGTCTCTCTCTCTCTCTCTCTGTCTCTGTCTCTCTCTCTCTCTGTCTCTCTTTCTCTCTCTCTCTCTGTCTCTGTCTCTGTCTCTCTCTCTCTGTCTCTCTGTCTCTCTCTCTCTCTCTCTCTCTCTCTCTCTCTCTCTCTCTCTCTCTCTCTCTCTCTCTCTCTCTGTCTCTCTCTCTCTCTCTCTCTTCTCCCTCTCTTCTCCCTCTCTCTCTCTCTCCCTTTCTCTCTCTCTCCCTTTCTCTCTCTCTTCTCCCTCTGTCTCTCTTTACACAATGAGCCTAATTCTGATTCCACGATGTTCCTGACACCAGTCCATTTCTCTTATATCCAGGCAGTGAAATCTATGGGGTCACACGTCGGGCAGAAGGGCAGAGTATATACATACCTGCTGTCATAGACATTATGGCACAGCTGCAAAGAAGGGTCCTCTACCCACCTCTATGGGATGGTCTTTCTCTCTCCTCTCCTGTCCAGCCCTCTATCCACCTCTATGGGCTAGGCTTTCTCTCTACTCTCCTGTCCAGCCTGTAGCCCTCTATCCACCTTTATGGGCTCGTCGTTCTCTCTACTCTCCTGTCTAGCCCTCTATCCACCACTATGGGCTAGTCTTTCTCTCTCCTGTCCAGCCCTTAGCCCTCTATCCACCTCTATGGGCTAGTCTTTCTCTCTAATCTCCTGTCCAGCCCTCTATCCACCTCTATGGGCTAGTCTTTCTCTATATTCTCCTGTTCAGCATGTAGCCCTCTATCCACCTCTATGGGCTAGTCTTTCTCTCTACTCTCCTGTCCAGCCTGTAGCCCTCTATCCACCTTTATGAGCTAGTCTTTCTCTCTACTCTTCTGTCTAGTCCTCTATCCACCTCTATGGGCTAGTCTTTCTATCTACTCTCCTGTCCAGCCCTTAGCCCTCTACCCACCTCTATGGGCTAGTCTTTCTCTCTCCTGTCCAGCTCTCTACCCACCTCTATGGGCTAGTCTTTCTCTCTCCTGTCCAGCTCTCTACCCACCTCTATGGGCTAGTCTTTCTCTCTCCTGTCCAGCTCTCTACCCACCTCTATGGGCTAGTCTTTCTCTCTCCTGTCCAGCCCTCTATCCACCTCTATGGGCTATGTCTTTCTCTCTCCTGTCCAGTCTGTGGCCCTCTACCCACCACTATGGGCTAGTCTTTCTCTATATTCTCCTGTCCAGCATGTAGCCCTCTACTCACCTCTATGGGCTAGTCTTTCTCCTCTCCTGTCCAGGAATCTATCCACCTCTATGGGCTAGTCTTTCTCTCTCCTGTCCAGCATGTGGCCCTCTACCCACCTCTATGGGGCGTTAGGACTCAGTCACATGTCTTGCCCATCCTACAAAGAAGACCAATCAACCAATCCAGGCTCTTTACTGGTGACAACCAGTATGTTGAAAGATGCTCATTAGACGGCCTAGCTTTCACCTGGGTCAGTCAGTTTTTGAGAGGAGGACAGACTTGGGTAGTCAACCGATGGGGAAAAAAGCCTGTGTATTTAACAGCTATAGTGTAATCTAATGAAAACAGGTGGCCCTCTCCATTCAGACAGACTCTCCATTTGGACAAACGGTGAGCAGCTATTCACTACTTCCTATGATGTCGCGCAGGCCTGGGTGTTACCCCCCCTCAGCTGATTAATTAATTAAACCCTTCTAAACTGAAGATCAGGTGATTATTGGAGTCAGGTGTGTTATCTGGGGCAAAAGTGCCCAGGCCTGGTGTATTGTGTATTTGAAAAGTAAACACCACGTTTAAGCCCAAGCCGACAGAAACTAAGGAGGCGGTTGAACCTCTTGTGTGTGTTTTTTAGTTCATTAGGATCTCTGTTACACATTTAAAATAGATGGAGTACAGAACAATTAAACAAGAATGACATAACATTTTTAAAATAAAAAAAAAAAAATGTTTTTCTTCCAGAGGTTAGAGCGGGAGTTTGAAACAAGATGAAGATTGTACTGGTCGTGGCTCTCGTCCTGCTGTATGTCTGTGAGTAAAACAACGAGCCATAGCACTCTGGTCAAAAAAAATACAATGCCCCCAGCTCACAACAAATGTTCCCACACCTTTAGAGATGGTTCCCTTAAGTCATGTTTACATAGGAATGTACCCAGTACAGACCTAACCTCTCCTACCTTACCTGCCTACCCAGTACTTACCTAACCTCTCCACCTACCTGCCTACCCAGTACTTACCTAACCTACCTTATCTGCCTATCCACAGAATTACCTAACCTACCCTCTCCTACCTCACCTGCCTACCCAGTACTTAGCCTAACCTCTCCTACCTTATCTGCCTACCCACTACTTACCTAACCTACCTCTCCTACCTTATCCGCCTACCCAGTACTTACCTAACCTAGCACCACCTCCTACCTTACCTGCTGGTCCTCTCTTAGTGTTACCTGCCTAGACAGTAAATACTTACCTATATGTATGTCCGCAGGTCTCTTGCCTAATCTGCCTTCCCCCCTCCTTACGAAAACAGAATACAATGTCAATAATCAAAAACACACTGCGTCCTATTGACACACACAGGACATACTAGTCAGCTCTTCTCTCTCAACAACAACCAACACAGGACATGCTAATCAGCTCTCTCTCAGCAACAACTAACACAGGACATACTAATCAGCTCTCTCTCTCTCAGCAACAACCAACACAGGACATGCTAATCAGCTTTCTTCAACAACAACCAACACAGGACATGCTAATCAGCTCTCTCTCTCTCAACAACAACCAACACAGGACATGCTAATCAGCTCTCTTCTCAACAACAACCAACACAGGACATACTAATCAGCCTCTCTCTCTCAACAACAACCAACACAGGACATACTAATCAGCTTTCTCTCTCAGCAACAACCAACACAGGACATACTAGCTAAACAACAACCAACACAGGACATACTAGTCAGCTTTTCAACAACAACCAACACAGGACATGCTAATCAGTTTCTCTCTCTCAACAACAACCAACACAGGACATGCTAATCAGCTCTCTCTCTCTCTCAACAACAACCAACACAGGACATACTAATCAGCTCTTTCTCTCTCAACAACAACTAACACAGGACATACAGCTCTTCAACAACAACAACACAGGACATACTAATCAGCTTCTCTCTCAACAACAACCAACACAGGACATACTAATCAGCTTCTCTCTCTCAACAACAACCAACACAGGACATGCTAATCAGCTCTCTCTCTCTCTCAACAACAACCAACACAGGACATACTAATCAGCTTTCTCTTCTCAACCAACACAGGACATACTAATCTAGCCCTCTACTCAACAACAACCCAACACAGGATATACTAATCAGCTTTTCTCTCCAACAACCAACACAGGATATGCCTAATCAGCTCTCTCTCTCAACAACAACCAACACAGGACATACTAATCAGCTTCTCTCTCAGCAACAACCAACACAGGACACACTAATCAGCTCTCTCTCTCTCTCTCAACTTACAACTCACAGGACATCTAATCAGCTAACAACCAACACAGGACATACTAATCAGCTCTCTCTCTCAGCAACAACCAACACAGGACATGCTAATCAGCTCTCTCAACAACAACCAACACAGGACATACTAATCAGCTCTCTCTCTCTCTCAGCAACAACCAACACAGGACATGCTAATCAGCTCTCTCTCTCAACAACAACCAACACAGGACATACTAATCAGCTCTCTCTCTCTCAACAACAACCAACACAGGACATGCTAATCATCTCTCTCTCTCTCAACAACAACCAACACAGGACATGCTAATCAGCTCTCTCTCTCAGCAACAACCAACACAGGACATGCTAATCAGCTCTCTCTCAGTAACAACCAACACAGGACATGCTAATCAGCTCTCTCTCTCTCAGTAACAACCAACACAGGACATGCTAATCAGCTCTCTCTCTCAACAACAACCAACACAGGACATACTAATCAGCTCTCTCTCTCTCTCTCAACAACCAACACAGGACATACTAATCAGCTCTCTCTCTCTCTCAACAACAACCAACACAGGACATGCTAATCAGCTCTCTCTCTCTCTCAGCAACAACAACACAGGACATGCTAATCAGCTCTCTCTCTCAGTAACAACCAACACAGGACATGCTAATCAGCTCTCTCAGCAACAACCAACACAGGACATGCTAATCAGCTCTCTCTCAGTAACAACCAACACAGGACATACTAATCAGCTCTCTCTCTCAGCAACAACCAACACAGGACATACTAATCAGCTCTCTCTCTCAGCAACAACCAACACAGGACATGCTAATCAGCTCTCTCTCTCAACAACAACCAACACAGGACATGCTAATCAGCTCTCTCTCAGTAACAACCAACACAGGACATGCTAATCAGCTCTCTCTCTCAACAACAACCAACACAGGACATGCTAATCAGCTTCTCTCTCAACAACAACCAACACAGGACATACTAATCAGCTCTCTCTCTCAACAACAACCAACACAGGACATGCTAATCAGCTCTCTCTCTCAGCAACAACCAACACAGGACATGCTAATCAGCTCTCTCTCTCAGTAACAACTAACACAGGACATGCTAATCAGCTCTCTCTCAGCAACAACCAACACAGGACATGCTAATCTCTCAGCAACAACCAACACAGGACATGCTAATCAGCTTCTCTCTCAACAACAACCAACACAGGACATACTAATCAGTTTCTCTCTCAACAACAACCAACACAGGACATACTAATCAGCTCTCTCTCTCAGCAACAACCAACACAGGACATGCTAATCAGCTCTCTCTCTCTCTCTCTCTCTCTCTCAACAACAACCAACACAGGACATACTAATCATCTCTCTCTCTCAACAACAACCAACACAGGACATGCTAATCATCTCTCTCTCTCTCTCTCCAACACAGGACTCTAATCTCTCTCTCTCTCTCTCTCTCAACCCAACACAGGACATGCTAATCATCTCTCTCTCTCTCAACAACAACAACACAGGACATGCTAATCATCTCTCTCTCTCCTGTCAACAACAACCAACACAGGGACATGCTAATCAGCTCTCAACACAGGACATGCTAATCATCTCTCTCTCTCAACAACAACCAACACAGGACATGCTAATCAGCTCTCTCTCTCAACAACCAACACAGGACTGCTAATCTCTCTCTCTCTCTCTCTCAACAACCAACACAGGACATGCTAATCAGCTCTCTCTCTCAACAACTAACACAGGGACATGCTAATCTCTTCAACAACCAACACAGGACATGCTAATCAGCTCTCTCTCAACCAACACAGGACATGCTAATCAGCTCTCTCTCTCTCTCAACAACCAACACAGGACATGCTAATCAGCTCTCTCTCTCAACAACCAACACAGGACATGCTAATCAGCTCGCTAATCAGCTCTCTCTCTCAACAACCAACACAGGACATGCTAATCAGCTCTCTCAACAACCAACACAGGACATGCTAAGCTCTTCTCAACAACCAACACAGGACATGCTAATCAGCTCTCTCTCAACAACCAACACAGGACATGCTAATCAGCTCTCTCTCTCAACAACCAACACAGGACATGCTAATCAGCTCTTCTCTCTCAACAACCAACACAGGACATGCTAATCAGCTCTCTCTCTCAACAACCAACACAGGACATGCTAATCAGCTCTCTCTCTCTCAACAACCAACACAGGACATGCTAATCAGCTCTCTCTCTCAACAACCAACACAGGACATGCTAATCAGCTCTCTCTCTCTCTCAACAACCAACACAGGACATGCTAATCAGCTCTCTCTCTCTCAACAACTAACACAGGACATGCTAATCAGCTCTCTCTCTCTCTCAACAACCAACACAGGACATGCTAATCAGCTCTCTCTCTCTCAACAACCAACACAGGACATGCTAATCAGCTCTCTCTCTCTCTCAACAACCAACACAGGACATGCTAATCAGCTCTTCTCTCTCTCAACAACCAACACAGGACATGCTAATCAGCTCTCTCTCTCTCTCAACAACCAACACAGGACATGCTAATCAGCCTCTCTCTCTCTCAACAACCAACACAGGACATGCTAATCAGCTCTCTCTCTCTCTCAACAACCAACACAGGGACATGCTAATCAGCTCTCTCTCTCTCTCTAACAACCAACACAGGACATGCTAATCAGCTCTCTCTCTCTCTCAACAACCAACACAGGACATGCTAATCAGCTCTCTCTCTCAACAACCAACACAGGACATGCTAATCAGCTCTCTCTCTCTCTCAACAACCAACACAGGACATGCTAATCAGCTCTCTCTCTCTCTCAACAACCAACACAGGACATGCTAATCAGCTCTCTCTCTCTCTCAACAACCAACACAGGACATGCTAATCAGCTCTCTCTCTCTCAACAACCAACACAGGACATGCTAATCAGCTCTCTCTCTCTCTCTCAACAACCAACACAGGACATGCTAATCAGCTCTCTCTCTCTCTCTCTCAACAACCAACACAGGACATGCTAATCAGCTCTCTCTCTCTCTCAACAACCAACACAGGACATGCTAATCAGCTCTCTCTCTCAACAACCAACACAGGACATGCTAATCAGCTCTCTCTCTCTCTCTCAACAACCAACACAGGACATGCTAATCAGCTCTCTCTCTCTCTCTCAACAACCAACACAGGACATGCTAATCAGCTCTCTCTCTCTCTCAACAACAACCAACACAGGACATGCTAATCAGCTCTCTCTCTCTCTCAACAACCAACACAGGACATGCTAATCAGCTCTCTCTCTCTCTCAACAACCAACACAGGACATGCTAATCAGCTCTCTCTCTCTCTCTCTCTCAACAACCAACACAGGACATGCTAATCAGCTCTCTCTCTCTCTCAACAACCAACACAGGACATGCTAATCAGCTCTCTCTCTCTCAACAACCAACACAGGACATGCTAATCAGCTCTCTCTCTCTCTCTCTCAACAACCAACACAGGACATGCTAATCAGCTCTCTCTCTCTCTCTCAACAACCAACACAGGACATGCTAATCAGCTCTCTCTCTCTCTCAACAACCAACACAGGACATGCTAATCAGCTCTCTCTCTCTCTCTCAACAACCAACACAGGACATGCTAATCAGCTCTCTCTCTCTCTCAACAACCAACACAGGACATGCTAATCAGCTCTCTCTCTCTCAACAACCAACACAGGACATGCTAATCAGCTCTCTCTCTCTCTCTCTCAACAACCAACACAGGACATGCTAATCAGCTCTCTCTCTCTCTCAACAACCAACACAGGACATGCTAATCAGCTCTCTCTCTCTCTCAACAACCAACACAGGACATGCTAATCAGCTCTCTCTCTCTCTCAACAACCAACACAGGACATGCTAATCAGCTCTCTCTCTCAACAACCAACACAGGACATGCTAATCAGCTCTCTCTCTCTCTCTCTCAACAACCAACACAGGACATGCTAATCAGCTCTCTCTCTCTCAACAACCAACACAGGACATGCTAATCAGCTCTCTCTCTCTCTCTCAACAACCAACACAGGACATGCTAATCAGCTCTCTCTCTCTCAACAACCAACACAGGACATGCTAATCAGCTCTCTCTCTCTCAACAACCAACACAGGACATGCTAATCAGCTCTCTCTCTCAACAACCAACACAGGACATGCTAATCAGCTCTCTCTCTCTCAACAACCAACACAGGACATGCTAATCAGCTCTCTCTCTCTCTCAACAACCAACACAGGACATGCTAATCAGCTCTCTCTCTCTCTCTCTCAACAACCAACACAGGACATGCTAATCAGCTCTCTCTCTCTCTCTCTCAACAACCAACACAGGACATGCTAATCAGCTCTCTCTCTCTCAACAACCAACACAGGACATGCTAATCAGCTCTCTCTCTCTCTCAACAACCAACACAGGACATGCTAATCAGCTCTCTCTCTCTCTCAACAACCAACACAGGACATGCTAATCAGCTCTCTCTCTCTCTCTCTCTCTCCTCTAACAACCAACACAGGACATGCTAATCAGCTCTCTCTCTCTCTCTCTCTCAACAACCAACACAGGACATGCTAATCAGCTCTCTCTCTCTCTCTCTCAACAACCAACACAGGACATGCTAATCAGCTCTCTCTCTCTCTCTCTCTCTCTCTCAACAACCAACACAGGACATGCTAATCAGCTCTCTCTCTCTCTCTCTCTCAACAACCAACACAGGACATGCTAATCAGCTCTCTCTCTCTCTCTCTCTCCAACACAGGACATGCTAATCAGCTCTCTCTCTCTCTCTCAACAACCAACACAGGACATGCTAATCAGCTCTCTCTCTCTCTCTCTCAAACCAACACAGGACATGCTAATCAGCTCTCTCTCTCAACAACAAACACAGGACATGCTAATCAGCTCTCAACAACCAACACAGGACATGCTAATCAGCTCTCTCTCTCAACAACAAACACAGGACATGCTAATCAGCTCTCTCTCTCTCTCTCTCAACAACCAACACAGGACATGCTAATCAGCTCTCTCTCTCAACAACCAACACAGGACATGCTAATCAGCTCTCTCTCAACAACTCTCACAGGACATGCTAATCAGCTCTCTCTCAACAACAAACACAGGACTCTCTCAGCTCTCTCTCTCTCTCAGCAACAACCAACACAGGACATGCTAATCAGCTCTCTCTCTCTCTCTCTCAACAACCAACACAGGACATGCTAATCAGCTCTCTCTCTCAGCAACAACCAACACAGGACATGCTAATCAGCTCTCTCTCTCTCTCTCTCAGCAACAACCAACACAGGACATGCTAATCAGCTCTCTCTCTCTCTCTCTCTCAAGCCACAACCAACACAGGACATGCTAATCAGCTCTCTCTCTCTCTCCACAACCAACACAGGACATGCTAATCAGCTCTCTCTCAGCAACAACCAACACAGGACATGCTAATCAGCTCTCTCTCTCTCTCTCTCTCAGCCACAACCAACACAGGACATGCTAATCAGCTCTCTCTCTCTCTCAGCCACAACCAACACAGGACATGCTAATCAGCTCTCTCTCTCAGCAGCAACCAACACAGGACATGCTAATCAGCTCTCTCTCTCTCAGCAACAACCAACACAGGACATGCTAATCAGCTCTCTCAGTAACAACCAACACAGGACATGCTAATCAGCTCTCTCAGTAACAACCAACACAGGACATGCTAATCAGCTCTCTCTCAGCAGCAACCAACACAGGACATGCTAATCAGCTCTCTCTCTCTAACAACCAACACAGGACATGCTAATCAGCTCTCTCTCTAACAACAACCAACACAGGACATGCTAATCAGCTCTCTCTCTCAGCAACAACCAACACAGGACATGCTAATCAGCTCTCTCTCAGCAACAACCAACACAGGACATGCTAATCAGCTCTCTCTCTCTCTGCTACAACCAACACAGGACATACTAATCAGCTCTCTCTCTCAGCCACAACCAACACAGGACATGCTAATCAGCTCTCTCTCTCTCTCTCAACAACAACCAACACAGGACATACTAATCAGCTCTCTCTCTCTCAACAACAACCAACACAGGACATACAACAACAACAACCAACACAGGACATGCTAATCAGCTCTCTCTCTCTCAGCAACAACCAACACAGGACATGCTAATCAGCTCTCTCTCTCTCTCAGCAACAACCAACACAGGACATACTAATCAGCTCTCTCTCTCTCTCAACAACCAACACAGGACATACTAATCAGCTCTCTCTCTCTCAGCAACAACCAACACAGGACATACTAATCAGCTCTCTCTCTCTCAGCAACAACCAACACAGGGACATACTAATCAGCTTCTCTCTCAGCTCACAACCAACACAGGACATACTAATCAGCTCTCTCTCTCAACAACAACTAACACAGGACATACTAATCAACAACAACCAACACAGGACATACTAATCAGCTCTCTCTCTCAACAACAACCAACACAGGACATGCTAATCAGCTCTCTCTCAGCAACAACCAACACAGGACATGCTAATCAGCTCTTCTCTCTCAGCTTAACCAACACAGGACATACTAATCAGCTCTCTCTCTCTCTCAACAACCAACACAGGGACATGCTAATCAGCTCTCTCTCAACAACAACCAACACAGGACATACTAATCAGCTCTCTCTCTCAGCCAACAACACAGGACATGCTAATCAGCTTCTCTCTCTCAACAACAACCAACACAGGACATACTAATCAGCTTCTCTCTCTCAACAACCAACACAGGACATGCTAATCAGCTCTCTCTCTCTCAACAACTCACAGGACATACTAATCAGCTTCTCTCTCAACAACCAACACAGGGACATACTAATCAGCTCTCTCTGAGCAACAACCAACACAGGACATACTAATCAGCTCTACTCAGCTCTTCTCAACAACCAACACAGGACATACTAATCAGCTCTTCTCAGTAACAACCAACACAGGGATATACTAATCAGCTTCTCAACAACAACCAACACAGGACATACTAATCAGCTCTCTCTCTCAGCACTAATTCACAACAACAACTAACACAGGACATACTAATCAGCTCTCTCTTCTCAACAACAACCAACACAGGACATACTAATCAGCTCTCTCTCAACAACAACCAACACAGGACATACTAATCAGCTCTTCTCTCTCAACAACAACCAACACAGGGACATACTAATCAGCTCTCTCTCTCTCAACAACAACCAACACAGGACATACTAATCAGCTCTCTTCTCTCAACAACAACCAACACAGGACATACTAATCAGCTTTCTCTCTCTCAACAACAACCAACACAGGACATACTAATCAGCTTCTCTCTCAACAACAACCAACACAGGACATACTAATCAGCTCTCTCTCTCTCTCTCAACAACAACCAACACAGGACATACTAATCAGCTCTCTCTCTCTACTAATCAGCTCAACAACAACCAACACAGGACATACTAATCAGCTCTCTCTCTCTACTCAGCTCAGCAACAACCAACACAGGACATGCTAATCAGCTCTCTCTCTCTCAACAACAACCAACACAGGACATCAGCTCTCTCTCTCAGCAACAACCAACACAGGACATACTAATCAGCTTCTCTCTCAACAACAACCAACACAGGACATACTAATCAGCTCTCTCTCTCAGCAACAACCAACACAGGACATGCTAATCAGCTCTCTCTCAGCAAAACCAACACAGGGACATGCTAATCAGCTCTCTCTTCAACAACAACCAACACAGGACATGCTAATCAGCTCTCTCTCTCTCTCTCTCTCAGCAACAACCAACACAGGACATACTAATCAGCTCTCTCTCTCAGCAACAACCAACACAGGACATACTAATCAGCTCTCTCTCAACAACAACCAACACAGGACATGCTAATCAGCTCTCTCTCAGCAACAACCAACACAGGACATGCAATCAGCTAATCAGCTCTCAGCTCTCTCTCTTCTCAACAACAACCAACACAGGACATGCTAATCAGCTCTCTCTCTCTCAACAACAACCAACACAGGACATGCTAATCAGCTCTCTCTCTCAGCAACAACCAACACAGGACATGCTAATCAGCTCTCTCTCTCTCAAACCAACACAGGACATACTCAGCAACAACCAACACAGGACATACTAATCAGCTCTCTCTCAGCAACAACTAACACAGGACATCTCAGCTCTCTCTCAGCAACAACCAACACAGGACATACTAATCAGCTCTCTCTCTCTCAACAACAACCAACACAGGACATGCTAATCAGCTCTCTCTCTCTCAGCAACAACCAACACAGGACATACTAATCAGCTCTCTCTCAACAACAACCAACACAGGACATACTAATCAGCTCTCTCTCTCTCTCAACAACAACCACACAGGACATACTAATTCAGCTCTCTCTCTCAACAACTAACACAGGACATGCTAATCAGCTCTCTCTCTCAGCAACAACCAACACAGGACATACTAATCAGCTCTCTCTCTCTCTCAACAACAACCAACACAGGACATACTAATCAGCTCTCTCTCTCTCTCAACAACAACCAACACAGGACATGCTAATCAGCTAACAACAACCAACACAGGACATACTAATCTCTCTCTCAACAACAACCAACACAGGACATACTAATCAGCTCTCTCTCTCAACAACAACCAACACAGGACATACTAATCAGCTCTCTCTCAACAACAACCAACACAGGACATGCTAATCAGCTCTCTCTCTCTCTCAGCAACAACCAACACAGGACATACTAATCAGCTCTCTCTCTCTCAACAACAACCAACACAGGACATACTAATCAGCTCTCTCTCTCTCAACAACAACCAACACAGGACATACTAATCAGCTCTTCTCTCAGCCACAACCAACACAGGGACATACTAATCAGCTCTCTCAGCAACAACCAACACAGGACATGCTAATCAGCTCTCTCTCTCTCTCAACAACAACCAACACAGGACATACTAATCAGCTCTCTCTCTCAACAACAACCAACACAGGACATACTAATCAGCTCTCTCTCTCAGCAACAACCAACACAGGGACATGCTAATCAGCTCTCTCTCTCAGCAACAACCAACACAGGACATGCTAATCAGCTCTCTCTCAACAACAACCAACACAGGACATGCTAATCAGCTCTCTCTCAGCAACAACCAACACAGGACATACTAATCAGCTCTCTCTCAACAACAACCAACACAGGACATGCTAATCAGCTCTCTCTCTCAACAACAACCAACACAGGACATGCTAATCAGCTCAGCAGCAACCAACACAGGACATGCTAATCAGCTCTCTCTCTCAGTAACAACCAACACAGGACATGCTAATCAGCTCTCTCTCTCAGCAACAACCAACACAGGACATGCTAATCAGCTCTCTCTCTCTCAACAACAACCAACACAGGACATGCTAATCAGCTCTCTCTCTCAGCAACAACCAACACAGGACATGCTAATCAGCTCTCTCTCTCTCAGTAACAACCAACACAGGACATACTAATCAGCTCTCTCTCTCAGCAACAACCAACACAGGACATGCTAATCAGCTCTCTCTCAGCAACAACCAACACAGGACATGCTAATCAGCTCTCTCTCTCTCTGCCACAACCAACACAGGACATACTAATCAGCTCCCTCTCTCTCTCTCTCTCTCAACAACAACCAACACAGGACATACTAATCAGCTTCTCTCTCTCAACAACAACCAACACAGGACATACTAATCAGCTCTCAACAACAACCAACACAGGACATGCTAATCAGCTCTCTCTCTCTCAGCAACAACCAACACAGGACATACTAATCAGCTCTCTCTCTCTCAGCAACAACCAACACAGGACATACTAATCAGCTTCTCTCAGCAACAACCAACACAGGACATACTAATCAGCTCTCTCTCTCTCAGCAACAACCAACACAGGACATACTAATCAGCTCTCTCTCTCAACAACAACTCACAGGACATACTAATCAGCTCTCCTCTCAACAACAACCAACACAGGAATACTAATCACCGCTCTCTCTAACAACAACCAACACAGGACATTAATCATGGAACAACAACCAACACAGGACATACTAATCAGCTTCTCTCTAACAACAACCAACACAGGACATACTAATCAGCTCTCTCTTCTCAACAACAACCAACACAGGACATACTAATCAGCTCTCTTTCTCAACAACAAATCAACACAGGACATACTAATCAGCTCTTCTCAACAACAACCAACACAGGACATACTAATCAGCTCTCTCTCAACAACAACAACCAACACAGGACATGCTAATCAGCTTGTCTCAACAACAACCAACACAGGACATGCAATCAGCTGCAACAACCAACACAGGACATACTAATCAGCTAACAACAACCAACACAGGACATGCTAATCAGTCTTATACCAACACAGGACATGCTAATCAGCTCTCTCTCTCAACAACAACCAACACAGGACATGCTAATCAGCTCTCTCTCTCAACAACAACCAACACAGGACATGCTAATCAGCTATCTCTCAGCAACAACCAACACAGGACATACTAATCAGCAAAGTCTCTCTCTCTCAACAACAACCAACACAGGACATACTAATCAGCTCTCTCTCTCTCAACAACAACCAACACAGGACATACTAATCAGCTCTCTGCTCTCTCTCTCTCTCTCTCTCTCTCTCTCTCTCTCTCTCAACAATGAACCAACACAGGACATGCTAATCAGCTTATCTTAACACAGGACATGCTAATCAGCTCTCTCTCTCTCAACAACAACCAACACAGGACATGCTAATGCTCTCTCTCTCTCAGCAAACCAACACATGTTTCATCGGGAATGTTGGGAGAATGTTCCGGTGTCCAGTTTCACCTTAACCAGAACGTGGCTACCATCGGAATTGTTAACCCTCAGATAAAACTGGTACCGCAACATTCTCGTAACATTCCCATGAAACATGTGTTGCCTCTTAAAAAGAAGAAGTTACAGGTCTGTGAGAGCCAGAAATCCTGCTTGTTTGTAGGTGACCGAAATACTTATTTTCCACCATAATTTGCAAATAAATTCATTAAAAATCCTACAATGTGATTTTCTGGATTTTTTTTTTTTTCTTCTCATTTTGTCTGTCATAGTTGAAAATTACAGGCCTCTCCCATCTTTTTTAAGTGGGAGAACTTGTTTTGCCCCCACTGTATGTTGGTGGTTTGCAGTTAACTTTTTGTCGTTGTAAAATATCACAAACGGACTCGGCAGTTTCATTTAATGAAGGATTCCTGCGTTTTTAAGTAATATTCTCCTAACTTTTACGCCAAAACATGCTAAATAGGTTGTAGAAGCTGTCCCATTTTTTTTTTCACGTTCAGAAGAAGTGACTGCTAAATGCTAACTCCTGTCCGTAAGCTGGTAGCATAGCTAGCATACAGTAATCGGTGGCGGTAGTTTTTTTGATGCAGTTGATTGATGACGATGAACATGTATTGGGAGTTGACATCCATACAAGCATTAAACTCAGATTTTTTTTTTTACCTCAACATAGTGTGAAATACACATACAACAGACTAAAATGTAGGCTAATTTAGTTGAGGGGAGGGGAGGGGAGGGGGGCAAATGAGGAGCTCCTATGTCAAGCACTAGGAAAATGACTCCCAAAACCTCAAGTACTGACTTGCCTATTTTGAATTAAGGTTACATATAAAAAGTCATGTATTTTCGTTTAGCTAGTTACTCGTAATTTAGCTGGCTGGCTATCATCACTACGGCTGTGTGCTGTGCAGACCAGTTCATTGGTTACTATGACTACGGCTGTGTGCTGTGCAGACCAGTTCATTGGTTACTATGACTACGGCTGTGTGCTGTGCAGACCAGTTCATTGGTTACTATGACTACGGCTGTGTGCTGTGCAGACCAGTTCATTGGTTACTATGACTACGGCTGTGTGCTGTGCAGACCAGTTCATTGGTTACTATGACTACGGCTGTGTGCTGTGCAGACCAGTTCATTGGTTACTATGACTACGGCTGTGTGCTGTGCAGACCAGTTCATTGGTTACTATGACTACGGCTGTGTGCTGTGCAGACCAGTTCATTGGTTACTATGACTACGGCTGTGTGCTGTGCAGACCAGTTCATTGGTTACTATGACTACGGCTGTGTGCTGTGCAGACCAGTTCATTGGTTACTATGACTACGGCTGTGTGCTGTGCAGACCAGTTCATTGGTTACTATGACTACGGCTGTGTGCTGTGCAGACCAGTTCATTGGTTACTATGACTACGGGTGTGTGCTGTGCAGACCAGTTCATTGGTTACTATGACTACGGCTGTGTGCTGTGCAGACCATTTCATTGGATACGTACGATCGCTCCTCGACGCTCAAGACGTAGAAACGCTTTGACTAATGCGGAAGACCGCATAGCCTTAAATACCATACGGCCACTGCAGATGTTTGTGAGGGAGGGGGGGGGAGAACTAGACGCTCAAACATCCAAGGGAACGTTCTGGGTGACATCACAAACTGGTTCTTTCTACCAACGATTGTTAGGGAGGGGGGGGGGAGAACTAGACGCTCAAACATCCAAGGGAACGTTCCGGGTGACATCACAAACTGGTTCTTTCTACCAACGATTGTTAGGGAGGGGGGGGGAGAACTAGACGCTCAAACATCCAAGGGAACGTTCCGGGTGACATCACAAACGGGTTCTTTCTACATTTACATTTACATTTACATTTAAGTCATTTAGCAGACGCTCTTATCCAGAGCGACTTACAAATTGGGTTAATGCATCAAAGAAACATTGCCGTTCGTCCATACTATGTTGAATTTAGAAGGGAACCTTTGGAACCCTTAATAATGCATTCTAAATGGAACTATGTTGAATTTAGAAGGGAACCTTTGGAACCCTTAATAATGCATTCTAAATGGAACTATGTTGAATTTAGAAGGGAACCTTTGGAACCCTTAATAATGCATTCTAAATGGAACTATGTTGAGTTTAGAAGGGAACCTTTGGAACCCTTAATAATGCATTCTAAATGGAACTATGTTGAATTTAGAAGGGAACCTTGGAACCCTTAATAATGCATTCTAAATGGAACTATGTTGAGTTTAGAAGGGAACCTTTGGAACCCTTAATAATGCATTCTAAATGGAACTATGTTGAATTTAGAAGGGAACCTTTGGAACCCTTAATAATGCATTCTAAATGGAACTATGTTGAATTTAGAAGGGAACCTTTGGAACCCTTAATAATGCATTCTAAATGGAACTATGTTGAATTTAGAAGGGAACCTTTGGAACCCTTAATAATGCATTCTAAATGGAACTATGTTGAATTTAGAAGGGAACCTTTGGAACCCTTAATAATGCATTCTAAATGGAACTATGTTGAATTTAGAAGGAACCTTTGGAACCCTTAATAATGCATTCTAAATGGAACTATGTTGAATTTAGAAGGGAACCTTTGGAACCCTTAATAATGCATTCTAAATGGAACTATGTTGAATTTATAAGGGAACCTTTGGAACCCTTAATAATGCATTCTAAATGGAACTGTGTTGAATTTATAAGGAACCTTTGGAACCCTTAATAATGCATTCTAAATGGAACTGTGTTGAATTTATAAGGAAATCCTTTGAACCCTTAATAATGCATTCTAAATGGAACTGTGTTGAATTTAGAGGAACCTTGGAACCCTTAATAATGCATTCTAAATGGAACTATGTTGAATTTAGAGGGAACCTTTGAGATCTTGTTGTAGACAGACCAGGAAAGGTGCCTGTTGAGTGACAGGTAGTGTTTGCATGTTGTCAGCAGGGTTAGGCCCAAGTCCTTGGGGTGCAGTCTCTTTAATTTTTCCCCTCACTCTTTCCCTCTTGCTTTCTGGCCTCTCACTCTTTCCTCTCGCTTTCTGGCCTCTCACCTCTTTTCACTCTTCCCTTTCTGGCCTCTCACTCTTTCCCTCTCGCTTTCTGGCCTCTCACTCTTTCCCTCTCGCTTTCT
>NW_026283536.1:0-534 GCF_023373465.1 Oncorhynchus keta | reverse complement strand
TGAAGTTCTTCATAAGTTAGGCCTATTCCATCTGTAGCCTAATGAACTGAGGGCTTTCCCTAGTCCTAGTGAAGTTCTTCATAACCTCCATCTGAAGCCTAATGAACTGAGGGCTTTCCCCAGTCCTAGTGAAGTTCTTCATAACCTCCACCTGAAGCCTAATGAACTGAGGGCTTTCCCCAGTCCTAGTGAAGTTCTTCATAACCTCCACCTGAAGCCTAATGAACTGAGGGCTTTCCCAGTCCTAGTGAAGTTCTTCATAACCTCCACCTGAAGCCTAATGAACTGAGGGCTTTCCCCAGTCCTAGTGAAGTTCTTCATAACCTCCACCTGAAGCCTAATGAACTGAGGGCTTTCCCCAGTCCTAGTGAAGTTCTTCATAACCTCCACCTGAAGCCTAATGAACTGAGGGCTTTCCCCAGTCCTAGTGAAGTTCTTCATAACCTCCACCTGAAGCCTAATGAACTGAGGGCTTTCCCCAGTCCTAGTGAAGTTCTTCATAACCTCCACCTGAAGCCTAATGAACTGAGGGCT
>NW_026283535.1:0-17410 GCF_023373465.1 Oncorhynchus keta | reverse complement strand
CAACTCATCTCTGATGAGAGAAAATAACTCTGCATCTCATCTCTCTGACTCTAAAATATGACTCACAAAAACCCAGCAGAGAAAATAACTCTGCATCTCACCTCTCTGACTCTAAACTCTGACTCATAAACCCAGCAGAGAAATAACTCTGCATCTCATCTCTCTGACTCTAAAATATGACTCACAAAAACCCAGCAGAGAAAATAACTCTGCATCTGTCACGTTCTGACCTTTATTTTCTGTGTTTTGTGTTTAGTTAGTATGGTCAGGGCGTGAGTTGGGTGGGCAGTCTATGTTTGTTTTGTCTAGGTTTTGGGAATTTCTATGTTTCGGCCTAGTATGGTTCTCAATCAGAGGCAGGTGTCATTAGTTGTCTCTGATTGAGAATCATACTTAGGTGGCCTGGTTTTCACTGTGTGTTTGTGGGTGATTGTTTCCTGTCTCTGTGTATGCACCAGATAGGACTGTAATTTGAGTTTTCACGTTTTCTTGTTTTGTTAGTTTGTTCATGTGTACCTTAAAGCATTAAAAAGTACCATGGAAAATTACCACGCCGCGTATTGGTCCTCTGATCCGTTTCGCCTCTCCTCTTCGGAAGAAGAGGAGGAAACTCGTTACAGAATCACCCACCACAATCGGACCAAGCGGCGTGGTAAAGGACAGCGACGACAGCAGCAGCAGCAACAACAACAGCGGCCAGCATCAGAGCTGAATCTGGACTACACAACTTGGGAGGAGATAGATAGGTGGGCGGTCGACCCAGGGAGAGTGCCGGAGCCCGCCTGGGATTCGATGGAGCAATGCAAGGAAGGTTACAGGAGAATGAGGTTGGCGAAGCCAGCACGGCAGTGCGACAGGTACGAGAGGCAGCCCCAAATTTTTTTTTGGGGGGGGCACACGAGGTGTGGTACTAAGCCAGGTAGCAGACCTGAGCTCACTCCTCGTGCTTATGATAAGCAGCGCATTACTGGTCAGGCACCGTGTTATGCGGTTGAGCGCACGGTGTCGCCAGTGCGTGTCCATAGCCCGGTGCGCTATAGGGCAGCCCCCCGAGAGTGCCATGCGAGTGTGGGCATTGAGCCAGGGCGTATGGTGCCTGCTCAGCGGGTCTGGTCGCCGGTACGCAGTCTTGGTCCAGGTTATCCTGCGCCGGCTCTGCGTGCTGTGTCTCCGGGGCGCTGGGAGGGTGCAGTGCGTCCTCTGCCTGCGCTCCGCTCGTACCGGGCAACTGTGGGAGTGGAGCCTAGGGGAGAGAGGTGCGTGTAGTAAGCACTAGATCTCCCGTGCTTACCCACAGCCCGGTTCAACCTGTGCTTGCACTCTTGAGGGTCCGGGCTCGAGTAGTTGTCCAGCCTGGGGAAGTGGTGCCAAGGTTGCGCACCAGAGCTCCAGTGCTCCCCCACAGCCCGGTCTTTCAGGCTCCTCCTAACACCAAGCCTCCTGAAAGTCTCCCCAGCCTGGTAGTTCCTGTGGCAGCCCCACGCACCAGGCTGTCTCTCAGTCTCCTCCCTGCAGGTGCTCCCGCCTGTTCGGCGCCGCTGTCGGAGCGTCCCGCCTGTCCGGCGCCGCTGCCGGAGCCTCCCGCCTGTCCGGCGCCGCTGCCGGAGCCTCCCGCCTGTCCGGCGCCGCTGCTGGAGCGTCCCGCCTGTCCGGCGCCGCTTCCGGAGCCTCTCGCCTGTCCGGCGCCGCTGCCGGAGCCTCCCGCCTGTCCGGCGCCGCTGCTGGAGCGTCCCGCCTGTCCGGCGCCGCTGCCTCCTGTAGCAGCTCCACGCACCAGGCTGTCTCTCTGTCTCCTCTCTGCAGGTGCTCCCGCCTGTCCGGCGCCGCTGCCGGAGCCTCCCGCCTGTCCGGCGCCGCTGCCGGAGCCTCCCGCCTGTCCGGCGCCGCTGCCGGAGCCTCCCGCCTGTCCGGGCCTCCCGCCTGTCCGGCGCCGCTGCCGGAGCCTCTCGCCTGTCCGGCGCCGCTGCCGGAGCCTCCCGCCTGTCCGGCGCTGCTGCCGGAGCCTCCCGCCTGTCCGGCGCTGCTGCCGGAGCGTCCCGCCTGTCCGGCGCCGCTGCTGGAGCGTCCCGCCTGTCCGGCGCCGCTGCCGGAGCGTCCCGCCTGTCTGGCGCCGCTGCCGGAGCGTCCCTCCTGTCCGGCGCCGCTGCCGGAGCCTCCCGCCTGTCCGGCGCCGCTGCCGGAGCCCCTCAGCCCAGAGGCGCCAGAGCCCCTCAGCCCAGAGGCGCCAGAGCCCCTCAGCCCAGAGCGCCAGAGCCCCTCAGCCCAGAGGCGCCAGAGCCCCTCAGCCCAGAGGCGCCAGAGCCCCTCAGCCCAGAGGCGCCAGAGCCCCTGTCCCTTTGTCCAGAGCCCCTGTCCCTTTGTCCAGAGCCCCTGTCCCTCTGTCCAGAGCCCCTGTCCCTCTGTCCAGAGCTTCTGCCCCTCTGTCCCGAGCTGCCCCTCTGTCCAGTGGGGTCATTGAGAGGGGTTGCCATGGTGAGAAAGCCACGGAGGCGGACAAAGACAAGGGTGAAGTGGGGTCCGCGTCCCGCGCCAGAACCGCCACCGCGGACAGACGCCCACCCAGACCCTCCCCTATAGGTCAAGGTTTTGCGGCCGGAGTCCGCACCTTTGGGGGGGTACTGTCACGTTCTGACCTTTATTTTCTGTGTTTTGTGTTTAATTAGTATGGTCAGGGCGTGAGTTGGGTGGGCAGTCTATGTTTGTTTGTCTAGGTTTTGGGAATTTCTATGTTTCGGCCTAGTATGGTTCTCAATCAGAGGCAGGTGTCATTAGTTGTCTCTGATTGAGAATCATACTTAGGTGGCCTGGGTTTCACTGTGTGTTTGTGGGTGATTGTTTCCTGTCTCTGTGTATGCACCAGATAGGACTGTAATTTGAGTTTTCACGTTTTCTTGTTTTGTTAGTTTGTTCATGTGTACCTTAAAGCATTAAAGAAGTACCATGGAAAATTACCACGCCGCGTATTGGTCCTCTGATCCGTTTCGCCTCTCCTCTTCGGAAGAAGAGGAGGAAACTCGTTACAGCATCTCATCTCTCTGACTCTAAAATATGACTCACAAAAACCCAGCAGAGAAAATAACTCTGCATCTCATCTCTCTGACTCTAAAATATGACTCACAAAAACCCAGCAGAGAAAATAACTCTGCATCTCATCTCTCTGACTCTAAACTCTGACTCACATAAACCCAGCAGAGAAAATAACTCTGCATCTCATCTCTCTGACTCTAAAATACGACTCACATAAACCCAGCAGAGAAAATAACTCTGCATCTCACCTCTCTGACTCTAAAATATGACTCACAAAAACCCAGCAGAGAAAATAACTCTGCAACTCATCTCTCTGACTCTAAAATATGACTCACAAAAACCCAGCAGAGAAAATAACTCTGCATCTCATCTCTCTGACTCTAAAATATGACTCACAAAAACCCAGCAGAGAAAATAACTCTGCATCTCATCTCTCTGACTCTAAACTCTGACTCACAAACCCAGCAGAGGGCTTCTTTATGCACGGCACAGACATGAGTTTGAGATGTGTAAGCAACAGGATAGAAATCCTCGGCTAAAGCTGATGTGACATTGTCACTTCACCGTGGTGCACAGCCAGGAGATGGGCCACACACCCAGGGGATCGGCCTCCTGTTCTTCTGAGCTAGCTGCACCTTTTAGACGGCCATGAAATGATATAGGCTTAGGGAGTTGGGGAGTGACACGTGAGGACAGTCGGCGTGGAGACTGTCGGCACGGAGACGGGACTAACCAAATACATTTCCCCAGCCTCACAGCCATAGCAATAGCTTAATGTGGCTTGAAATTTGAATTCTATTTTCAGGAGGTGCTGCTCTACACAGCCAAGACCCAATCTTTTTTTACCTGAAACCCGTGAAATCAAGACATTCAGCCACCGGTGGCTCGATACAACAGGGGATGCAGGGGGTTATTTTATTACCTGTTAGCAAAGACAGTAAACCAAGAAAAACAATGAAAATTAACCTATTGCCAACCTTAATACAGTAGCTATGGATTGGAACACTTGGTAATTGGTAAATACAACTGGTACTGTACATTAACAGTGTGATGTGGGAGGCTGTGAATGGTACTGTACATTAACAGTGTGATGTGGGAGGCTGTGAATGGTACTGTACATTAACAATGTGATGTGAATGGTACTGTACATTAACAGTGTGATGTGGGAGGCTGTGAATGGTACTGTACATTAACAGTGTGATGTGGGAGGCTGTGAATGGTAGTGTACATTAACAATGTGATGTGGGAGGCTGTGAATGGTACTGTACATTAACAGTGTGATGTGGGAGGCTGTGAATGGTACTGTACATTAACAATGTGATGTGGGAGGCTGTGAATGGTACTGTACATTAACAATGTGATGTGGGAGACTGTGAATGGTACTGTACATTAACAGTGTGATGTGGGAGGCTGTGAATGTCACTGTACATTAACAATGTGATGTGGGAGGCTGTGAATGGTACTGTACATTAACAGTGTGATGTGGGAGGCTGTGAATGGTACTGTACATTAACAGTGTGATGTGGGAGGCTGTGAATGGTACTGTACATTAACAGTGTGATGTGGGAGGCTGTGAATGGTACTGTACATTAACAGTGTGATGTGGGAGGCTGTGAATGGTACTGTACATTAACAGTGTGGTGTGGGAGGCTGTGAATGGTACTGTACATTAACAATGTGATGTGGGAGGCTGTGAATGGTACTGTACATTAACAGTGTGGTGTGGGAGGCTGTGAATGGTACTGTACATTAACAGTGTGATGTGGGAGGCTGTGAATGGTACTGTACATTAACAATGTGATGTGGGAGGCTGTGAATGGTACTGTACATTAACAGTGTGGTGTGGGAGGCTGTGAATGGTACTGTACATTAACAATGTGATGTGGGAGGCTGTGAATGGTACTGTACATTAACAGTGTGATGTGGGAGGCTGTGAATGGTACTGTACATTAACAGTGTGATGTGGGAGGCTGTGAATGGTACTGTACATTAACAGTGTGATGTGGGAGGCTGTGAATGGTACTGTACATTAACAATGTGATGTGGGAGGCTGTGAATGGTACTGTACATTAACAGTGTGGTGTGGGAGGCTGTGAATGGTACTGTACATTAACAGTGTGATGTGGGAGGCTGTGAATGGTACTGTACATTAACAGTGTGATGTGGGAGGCTGTGAAAGGTACTGTACATTAACAGTGTGATGTGGGAGGCTGTGAATGGTACTGTACATTAACAATGTGATGTGGGAGGCTGTGAATGGTACTGTATATTAACAATGTGATGTGGGAGGCTGTGAATGGTACTGTACATTAACAGTGTGATGTGGGAGGCTGTGAATGGTACTGTACATTAACAGTGTGATGTGGGAGGCTGTGAATGGTACTGTATATTAACAATGTGATGTGGGAGGCTGTGAAAGGTACTGTACATTAACAGTGTGATGTGGGAGGCTGTGAATGGTACTGTACATTAACAATGTGATGTGGGAGGCTGTGAATGGTACTGTATATTAACAATGTGATGTGGGAGGCTGTGAATGGTACTGTACATTAACAGTGTGATGTGGGAGGCTGTGAATGGTACTGTATATTAACAATGTGATGTGGGAGGCTGTGAAAGGTACTGTACATTAACAGTGTGATGTGGGAGGCTGTGAATGGTACTGTACATTAACAATGTGGTGTGGGAGGCTGTGAATGGTACTGTATATTAACAATGTGATGTGGGAGGCTGTGAATGGTACTGTACATTAACAATGTGGTGTGGGAGGCTGTGAATGGTACTGTACATTAACAATGTGATGTGGGAGGCTGTGAATGGTACTGTATATTAACAATGTGATGTGGGAGGCTGTGAATGGTACTGTACATTAACAATGTGGTGTGGGAGGCTGTGAATGGTACTGTACATTAACAGTGTGATGTGGGAGGCTGTGAAAGGTACTGTACATTAACAGTGTGATGTGGGAGGCTGTGAATGGTACTGTACATTAACAATGTGATGTGGGAGGCTGTGAATGGTACTGTACATTAACAAAGTGATGTGGGAGGCTGTGAATGGTACTGTACATTAACAATGTGATGTGGGAGGCTGTGAATGGTACTGTACATTAACAATGTGATGTGGGAGGCTGTGAATGGTACTGTACATTAACAATGTGATGTGGGAGGCTGTGAATGGTACTGTACATTAACAGTGTGATGTGGGAGGCTGTGAATGGTACTGTACATTAACAATGTGGTGTGGGAGGCTGTGAATGGTACTGTACATTAACAATGTGGTGTGGGAGGCTGTGAATGGTACTGTACATTAACAGTGTGATGTGGGAGGCTGTGAAAGGTACTGTACATTAACAGTGTGGTGTGGGAGGCTGTGAATGGTACTGTACATTAACAGTGTGATGTGGGAGGCTGTGAATGGTACTGTACATTAACAATGTGATGTGGGAGGCTGTGAAAGGTACTGTACATTAACAATGTGATGTGGGAGGCTGTGAATGGTACTGTACATTAACAATGTGATGTGGGAGACTGTGAATGGTACTGTACATTAACAGTGTGATGTGGGAGGCTGTGAATGGTACTGTATGTGAGAAGGGGTTAATGGTGTGTTTTTCGGAGCAGTTCTAAGAGACATATTTGAAAGCCATTACGTGAAATAACCCAAATTAAGACCTATTGGGATCTATTACAGTACCCAGTGCAACCACACAGGAAACAGTCGCTATTGCCCGAGGGCGTCATTTCAACTCTCCTAATCGCCAGGTCCCTCTCACTCTAAATGTGATGGAAGAATTTAGGACAACGTTTTCCTCCCGGCTGAATTATTTCACCTCTATGTAACCTTCATGTGATTGGATAGAAACACAGGAAGTAGTTCCACCCTCAACTGAATGCGTCCAATCTCAGAGGTGCCAGTGGTGCCAGATTGGGTTTATGGGGTTATGGGGGGTTTGGGTGTTGAATTAGGAGCAGCTACATCCTATCTTTAACATTTGACTTAAAGTGAGTATATATAAGCATTCATGACCCCCTTATGAAACCAGTCATAACCCCCTTATGAAACCAGTCATAACACCTTTGTGTAATCAGTCATAGCACCGTTATGAAACCAGTCATAACACCTTCATGAAGCCAGTCATAACACCTTTATGAAACCAGTCATAGCACCATTATGAAACCAGTCATAGCACCATTATGAAACCAGTCATAGCACCATTATGAAACCAGTCATAGCACCATTATGAAACCAGTCATAACACCTTTATGAAACCAGTCATAACACCTTCATGAAACCAGCCATAACCCCGTATGTGCAAAGGTTTAGACTGATCCAATGAACCGTTGCATTTCTGTTCAAAATGTTGTGTCAAGACTACCACAATGTTTCTAATTGGTTTATTATTACATTTTCAAGTCCGTATCTGTGCACTCTCCTCAAACAATAGCATGGTATTATTTACCTGTAATAGCGACTGTAAATTGGACAGTGCAGTTAGATTAACAAGAATTTAAGCTTTCTCCCAATATCAGATATGTCTATGTCCTGGGAAATGTTCTTGTTACTTACAACCTCATGCTAATCACATTAGCCTACGTTAGCTCAACGTCCCACAGGGGATGTTTATGAAACCATTCATAACATCTATATGAAACTAGTAATAACACCTTTATGAAACCATTCATAACATCTATATGAAACTAGTAATAACACCTTTATGAAACCAGTCATAGCACCTTTATGAAACCAGTCATAACACCATTACGAAACCAGTCATAGCACCTTTATGAAACCAGTCATAACACCTTTATGAAACCAGTCATAACACCTTTATGAAACCAGTCATAACACCATTACGAAACCATTCATAACACCTTTATGAAACCAGTCATAACACCATTACGAAACCAGTCATAGCACCTTTATGAAACCAGTCATAACACCATTACGAAACCAGTCATAGCACCTTTATGAAACCAGTCATAACACCTTTATGAAACCAGTCATAACACCTTTATGAAACCAGTCATAACACCATTACGAAACCAGTCATAACACCTTTATGAAACCAGTCATAACACCATTACGAAACCAGTCATAGCACCTTTATGAAACCAGTCATAACACCATTACGAAACCAGTCATAGCACCTTTATGAAACCAGTCATAACACCTTTATGAAACCATTCATAACACCTTTATGAAACCAGTCATAACACCATTACGAAACCATTCATAACACCTTTACGAAACCATTCATAACACCTTTATGAAACCATTCATAACACCTTTATGAAACCAGTCATAACACCTTTATGAAACCAGTCATAACACCATTACGAAACCAGTCATAGCACCATTATGAAACCATTCATAACACCTTTATGAAACCATTCATAACACCTTTATGAAACCAGTCATAACACCATTACGAAACCATTCATAACACCTTTATGAAACCAGTCATAACACCGTTATGAAACCATTCATAACACCATTACGAAACCATTCATTACACCTTTATGAAACCATTCATAACACCTTTATGAAACCATTCATAACACCTTTATGAAACCATTCATAACACCTTTATGAAACCATTCATAACACCTTTATGAAACCATTCATAACACCTTTATGAAACCATTCATAACACCTTTATGAAACCATTCATAACACCTTTATGAAACCATTCATAACACCTTTATGAAACCAGTCATAACACCTTTATGAAACCATTCATAACACCTTTATGAAACCATTCATAACACCTTTACGAAACCATTCATAACACCTTTATGAAACCATTCATAACACCTTTATGAAACCATTCATAACACCTTTATGAAACCAGTCATAACACCTTTATGAAACCATTCATAACACCTTTATGAAACCAGTCATAACACCTTTATGAAACCAGTCATAACACCTTTACGAAACCATTCATAACACCTTTATGAAACCAGTCATAACATACCTTTATGAAACCATTCATAACACCTTTATGAAACCATTCATAACACCTTTATGAAACCATTCATAACACCTTTATGAAACCAGTCATAACACCTTTATGAAACCATTCATAACACCATTACGAAACCATTCATAACACCTTTATGAAACCATTCATAACACCTTTATGAAACCAGTCATAACACCTTTTATGAAACCAGTCATAGCACCTTTATGTGCATTTCGGTATCATGCATAACAACCTTCCTAATACAGTTGTTAGAGCTACATCTCCTTGTGGGGACCGTGTGAGATTGTATGGGACATAACTCCATGTTGACTTCTGGCCCTAACTGTGGTGGCCCCGACTGACCCAACTTTTCAGAGGCTACCAACAAAACCAAAATGAGTGAATATGTAAAGCAGTAATAATGTGTCGTCAAGCGTATTGACTCTGGCACAGAGCTCAGACAGTGAGTGTGGCTCCCTGAGGCTCACCTCTGACAGATAGATTTTGGTCTGACTGGTGAGTAATGTCTGGAGACCACTGTCTGACTGGCTTCTGTCTCTTTACATCTCTTTACTGATCTAGGATTTCCCCCAGTGAGTGAACAGCATGCTAGCAGCGCACTTGGGAGTCAAATGAAAAGCTTGATAATGAGACGTGTTTTTCAAGTGAATATGAAAGAAGTCAGACAATAAATCTAAATATTTATCGTTGATGAGTTAATTATGAATATGCCAATTAATATTTGATATCCCAAACTAGACTCACAGTCCCATAACTTAAACATCTTGCCAGCTTTCATTGTTGGTCCTCTCAAGCTCTTGGACAGCATGACACATGATAACTCACATTCCATAACACAGAATAAACCACATGTGATGTATATTCAACACATATACTGCATCTCATGACACAACTTCTTACGTGATGGTCTTCTATGTACAAACATCTCTCTACCTACCTCTCTCTCTCTCTCTCTCTCTCTCCCTCTCTCTACCTACCTCTCCCTCTCTCTACCTACCTCTCTCTCTCTCCCTATCTCTACCTACCTCTCTCCCTATCTCTACCTACCTCTCTCCCTCTCCCTATCTCTACCTACCTCTCTCTCTCTCCCTATCTCTACCTACCTCTCTCTCTCTCCCTATCTCTACCTACCTCTCTCTCTCTCCCTATCTCTCCCTATCTCTCCCTCTCTCTCTCTCTCTCCCTACCTCTCCCTCTCTCTACCTACCTCTCTCTCTCTCCCTATCTCTCCCTATCTCTACCTACCTCTCTCTCTCTCCCTATCTCTACCTACCTCTCTCTCTCTCCCTATCTCTACCTACCTCTCTCTCTCTCCCTATCTCTCCCTATCTCTACCTACCTCTCTCTCTCTCCCTATCTCTACCTACCTCTCTCTCTCTCCTATCTCTACCTACCTCTCTCTCTCTCCCTATCTCTACCTACCTCTCTCTCTCTCCCTATCTCTACCTACCTCTCTCTCTCTCTCTATCTCTACCTACCTCTCTCTCTCTCCCTATCTCTACCTACCTCTCTCTCTCTCTCTATCTCTACCTACCTCTCTCTCTCTCTCTATCTCTACCTACCTCTCCCTCTCTCTACCTACCTCTCTCTCTCTCCCTATCTCTCCCTACCTCTCTCTCTCTCTCTATCTCTACCTACCTCTCTCTCTCTCCCTATCTCTCCCTACCTCTCCCTATCTCTACCTACCTCTCTCTCTCTCTCTATCTCTACCTACCTCTCTCTCTCTCTCTATCTCTACCTACCTCTCCCTCTCTCTACCTACCTCTCTCTCTCTCTCTATCTCTACCTACCTCTCTCTCTCTCTCTATCTCTACCTACCTCTCCCTATCTCTACCTACCTCTCTCTCTCTCTCTATCTCTACCTACCTCTCTCTCTCTCTCTATCTCTACCTACCTCTCCCTATCTCTACCTACCTCTCTCTCTCTCCCTATCTCTACCTACCTCTCCCTCTCTCTACCTCCCTCTCTCTCTCTCCCTATCTCTACCTACCTCTCTCTCTCCCTATCTCTACCTACCTCTCTCTCTCTCCCTATCTCTACCTACCTCTCCCTCTCTCTACCTACCTCTCTCTCTCTCCCTATCTCTACCTACCTCTCTCTCTCTCCTATCTCTACCTACCTCTCTCTCTCTCCCTATCTCTACCTACCTCTCTCTCTCTCCCTATCTCTACCTACCTCTCTCTCTCTCTCTATCTCTACCTACCTCTCTCTCTCTCCCTATCTCTACCTACCTCTCTCTATCTCTACCTACCTCTCTCTCTCTCTCTATCTCTACCTACCTCTCTCTCTTTCTCTCTATCTCTACCTACCTCTCTCTCTCTCTCTATCTCTACCTACCTCTCTCTCTCTCTCTCTCTATCTCTACCTACCTCTCTCTCTTTCTCTCTATCTCTACCTACCTCTCTCTCTTTCTCTCTATCTCTACCTACCTCTCTCTCTTTCTCTCTATCTCTACCTACCTCTCTCTATCTCTACCTACCTCTCTCTCTTTCTCTCTCTCTCTCCCTATCTCTACCTACCTCTCTCTCTCTCTCTCTCTCTTTCTCTCTATCTCTACCTACCTCTCTCTCTTTCTCTCTATCTCTACCTACCTCTCTCTCTTTCTCTCTATCTCTACCTACCTCTCTCTCTTTCTCTCTATCTCTACCTACCTCTCTCTCTTTCTCTCTATCTCTACCTACCTCTCTCCCCTCTCCCTATCTCTACCTACCTCTCTCTCTTTCTCTCTATCTCTACCTACCTCTCTCTCTTTCTCTCTATCTCTACCTACCTCTCTCTCTTTCTCTCTATCTCTACCTACCTCTCTCTCTTTCTCTCTATCTCTACCTACCTCTCTCTCTTTCTCTCTATCTCTACCTACCTCTCTCTCTTTCTCTCTATCTCTACCTACCTCTCTCTCTTTCTCTCTATCTCTACCTACCTCTCTCTCTTTCTCTCTATCTCTACCTACCTCTCTCTCTTTCTCTCTATCTCTACCTACCTCTCTCTCTTTCTCTCTATCTCTACCTACCTCTCTCTCTTTCTCTCTATCTCTACCTACCTCTCTCTCTCTCCCTATCTCTACCTACCTCTCCCTATCTCTACCTACCTCTCTCTCTTTCTCTCTATCTCTACCTACCTCTCTCTCTTTCTCTCTATCTCTACCTACCTCTCTCTCTCTCTCTCTCTCTATCTCTACCTACCTCTCTCTCTTTCTCTCTATCTCTACCTACCTCTCCCTATCTCTACCTACCTCTCTCTCTTTCTCTCTATCTCTACCTACCTCTCTCTCTTTCTCTCTATCTCTACCTACCTCTCTCTCTTTCTCTCTATCTCTACCTACCTCTCTCTCTCTCTCTATCTCTACCTACCTCTCCCTATCTCCCTCTCTCTCTCTTTCTCTCTATCTCTACCTACCTCTCCCTATCTACCTCTCTCTCTCTTTCTCTCTATCTCTACCTACCTCTCTCTTTCTCTCTATCTCTCTCTCTCCCCTATCTCTACCTACCTCTCTCTCTTTCTCTCTATCTCTACCTACCTCTCTCTCTCCCTATCTCTACCTACCTGTCTCTCTTTCTCTCTATCTCTACCTACCTCTCTCTTTCTCTCTATCTCTACCTACCTCTCTCTCTTTCTCTCTATCTCTACCTACCTCTCTCTCTCTCCCTATCTCTACCTACCTCTCTATCTCTCTCTCTCCCCCTGTCTCTACCTACCTCTCTCTTTCTCTCTATCTCTCTCTCTCCCCTATCTCTACCTACCTCTCTCTCTTTCTCTCTCTAATTCTCTCTATCTCTCTCTCCCCCTATCTCTACCTACCTCTCTCTCTTTCTCTCTATCTCTAACTACCTCTCTCCCTCTCCCTATCTCTACCTACCTACCTCTCTCTCTTTCTCTCTATCTCTACCTACCTCTCTCTCTTTCTCTCTATCTCTACCTACCTCTTTCTCTCTATCTCTACCTACCTACCTCTCTCTTTCTCTCTATCTCTACCTACCTCTCTCTCTCTCCCTATCTCTACCAACCTCTCTCTCTTTCTCTCTATCTCTACCTACCTCTCTCTCTCTCCCTATCTCTACCTACCTCTCTCTCTCTCTCCCTATCGCTACCTACCTCTGTCTCTCAATTCAAGGGCTTTATTGGCATGGGAAACATATGTTAACATTGCCAAAGCAAGTGAGGTAGACAACATACAAAGTGAATATATAAAGTGAAAAACAACAAAAATTAACAGTAAACATTACACATACAGAAGTTTCAAAACAGTAAAGACATTACAAATGTCATATTATATATATATACATATATATATACATACACATACATATATATATATACACATATATACATATATACATATATATATACATACATATATATATATATATATATATATATATATATATATATATATATACATACACACATATACACAATGTACAAATAATTAAAGGACACAAGATAAAATAAATAAGCATAAATATGGGTTGTATTTACAATGGTGTTTGTTCTTCACTGGTTGCCCTTTTCTCGTGGCAACAGGTCACAAATCTTGCTGCTGTGATGGCACACTGTGGAATTTCACCCAGTAGGTATGGGAGTTTTTCAAAATTGGATATGTTTTCGAATTCTTTGTGGATCTGTGTGATCTGGGGGAAATATGTCTCTCTAATATGGTCATACATTGGGCAGGAGGTTAGGAAGTGCAGCTCAGTTTCCACCTCATTTTGTGGGCAGTGAGCACATAGCCTGTCTTCTCTTGAGAGCCATGTCTGCCTACGGCGGCCTTTCTCAATAGCAAGGCTATGCTCACTGAGTCTGTACATAGTCAAAGCTTTCCTTAATTTTGGGTCAGTCACAGTGGTCAGGTATTCTGCCGCTGTGTACTCTCTGTGTAGGGCCAAATAGCATTCTAGTTTGCTCTGTTTTTTGTTAATTCTTTCCAATGTGTTAAGTAATTATCTTTTTGTTTTCTCATGATTTGGTTGGGTCTAATTGTGCTGTTGTCCTGGGGCTCTGTAGGGTGTGTTTGTGTTTGTGAACAGAGCCCCAGGACCAGTTTGCTTAGGGGACTCTTCTCCAGGTTCATCTCTCTGTTTGTGATGGCTTTGTTATGGAAGGTTTGTGAATCGCTTCCTTTTAGGTGGTTGTAGAATTTAATGGCTCTTTTCTGGATTTTGATAATTAGTGGGTATCGGCCTAATTCTGCTCTGCATGCATTATTTGGTGTTTTACGTTGTACACGGAGGATATTTTTGCAGAATTCTGCGTGCAGAGTCTCAATTTGGTGTTTGTCCCATTTTGTGAAGTCTTGGTTGGTGAGCGGACCCCAGACCTCACAACCATAAAGGGCAATGGGCTCTATGACTGATTCAAGTATTTTTAGCCAAATCCTAATTGGTATGTTGAAATGTATGTTTCTTTTGATGGCATAGAATGCCCTTCTTGCCTTGTCTCTCAGATCGTTCACACCTTTGTGGAAGTTACCTGTGGCGCTGATGTTTAGGCCAAGGTATGTATAGTTTTTGTGTGCTCTAGGGCAACAGTGTCGAGATGGAATTTGTATTTGTGGTCCTGGTGACTCGACCTTTTTGGAACACCATTATTTTGGTCTTACTGAGATTTACTGTCAGGGCCCAGGTCTGACAGAATCTGTGCATAAGATCTAGGTGCTGCTGTAGGCCCTCCTTGGTTGGTGACAGAAGCACCAGATCATCAGCAAACAGCAGACATTTGACTTCGGATTCTAGCAGGGGAGGCCGGGTGCTGCAGACTTTTCTAGTGCCCGCGCCAGTTCGTTGATATATATGTTGAAGAGGGTGGGGCTTAAGCTGCATCCCTGTCTAACCCCACGACCCTGTGTGAAGAAATGTGTGTGTTTTTGCCAATTTTAACCGCACACTTGTTGTTTGTGTACATGGATTTTATAATGTCATATGTTTTACCCCCAACACCACTTTTCATCAGTTTGTATAGCAGACCCTCATGCCAAATTGAGTCGAAGGCTTTTTTTGAAATCAACAAAGCATGAGAAGACTTTGCCTTTGTTTTGGTTTGTTTGGTTGTCAATTAAGGTGTGCAGGGTGAATACATGGTCTGTTGTACGGTAATTTGGTAAAAAGCCAATTTGACATTTGCTCAGTACATTGTTTTCATTGAGGAAATGTACGAGTCTGCTGTTAATAATAATGCAGAGGATTTTCCCAAGGTTACTGTTGACACATATTCCACGGTAGTTATTGGGGTCAAATTTGTCTCCACTTTTGTGGATTGGGGTGATCAGTCCTTGGTTCCAAATATTGGGGAAGATGCCAGAGCTAAGTATGATGTTAAAGAGTTTTAGTATAGCCAGTTGGAATTTGTTGTCTGTATATTTGATCATTTCATTGAGGATACCATCGACACCACAGGCCTTTTTGGGTTGGAGGGTTTTTATTTTGTCCTGTAACTCATTCAATGTAATTGGAGAATCCAGTGGGTTCTGGTAGTCTTTAATAGTTGATTCTAAGATCTGTAGTTGATCATGTATATGTTTTGCTCTTTGTTCTTTGTTATAGAACCAAAAGATTGGAGAAGTGGTTTACCCAGACATCTCCATTTTGGATAGATAATTCTTCGTGTTGTTGTTTGTTTAGTGTTTTCCAATTTTCCCAGAAGTGGTTAGAGTCTATGGATTCTTCAATTGCATTGAGCTGATTTCTGACATGCTGTTCCTTCTTTTTCCGTAGTGTGTTTCTGTATTGTTTTAGTGATTCACCATAGTGAAGGCGTAGACTCAGGTTTTCCGGGTCTCTATGTTTTTGGTTGGACAGGTTTCTCAATTTCTTTCTTAGATTTTTGCATTCCTCATCAAACCATTTGTCATTATTGTTAATTTTCTTCGGTTTTCTATTTGAGATTTTTAGATTTGATAGGGAAGCTGAGAGGTCAAATATACTGTTAAGATTTTCTACTGCCAAGTTTACACCTTCACTATTACAGTGGAACGTTTTACCCAGGAAATTGTCTAAAAGGGATTGAATTTGTTGTTGCCTAATTGTTTTTGGTAGGTTTCCAAACTGCATTCCTTCCACCTATAGCATTTCTTAATGTTACTCAGTTCCTTTGGCTTTGATGCCTCGTGGTTGAGTATTGCTCTGTTTAAGTAGACTGTGATTTTGCTGTGGTCTGATAGGGGTGTTAGTGGACTGACTGTGAACGCTCTGAGAGATTCTGGGTTGAGGTCAGTGATAAAGTAGTCTACAGTACTACTGCCAAGAGATGAGCTATAGGTGTACCTACCATAGGAGTCCCCTCGAAGCCTACCGTTGACTATGTACATACCCAGCGTGCGACAGAGCTGCAGGAGTTGTGACCCGTTTTTGTTGGTTATGTTGTCATAGTTGTGCCTAGGGGGCATATGTGGGAGGATGCTGTCACCTCCAGGCAGATGTTTGTCCCCTGTGTGCTGAGGGTGTCAGGTTCTTGTCCGGTTCTGGCATTTAGGTCGCCACAGACTAGTACATGTCCCTGGGCCTGGAAATCTCTCTCTCTCCCTATCTCTACCTACCTCTCTCTCTCTCCCTATCTCTACCTACCTCTCTCTCTCCCCTATCTCTACCTACCTCTCCCTCTCTCTCCCTATCTCTACCTACCTCTCTCTCTCTCTCCCTATCTCTACCTACCCCTCTCTCCCTATCTCTACCTACCCCTCTATCCCTATCTCTACCTACCCCTCTCTCCCTATCTCCCTATCTCTACCTCTCTCTCTCTCTCTCTCTCTCTCTCTCTCTCTCTCTCCCTATCTCTACCTACCTCTCTCTCTCTCTCTCTCTCTATCTCTACCTACCTCTCTCTCTCTCCCTATCTCTACCTACCTCTCTCTCTCCCTATCTCTACCTACCTCACTCTCTCCCTATCTCTACCTACCCCTATCTCCCTATCTCTACCTCTCTCTCTCTCTCTCCTATCTCTACCTACCTCTCTCTCTCTCCTATCTCTACCTACCTCTCTCTCTCTCTCCCTATCTCTACCTACCTCTCTCTCTCTCTCCCTATATCTCTCTCTCTCTCCCCTATCTCTACCTACCTCTCTCTCTCTCTCCCTATCTCTACCTACCTCTCTCTCTCCCTATCTCTGCCTACCTACCTACCTACCTACCTACCTGCCTACCTACCTACCTACCTACCTGCCTACCTACCTACCTACCTACCTACCTACCTCTCTCTCTCTCTCTCTCTCTCTCTCTCTCTCTCTCTCTCTCTCTCTCTCTCTCTCTCTCTCTCTCTCTCTCTCTCTCTCTCTCTCTCTCCCTATCTCTACCTACCTCTATCTCTCCCTACCTCTCTCCCTCTCCCTATCTCTACCTACCTCTCTCTCTCTCCCTATCTCTACCTACCTCTCCCTCTCCCTCTCCCTATCTCTACCTACCTCTCT
>NW_026283534.1:0-1682 GCF_023373465.1 Oncorhynchus keta | reverse complement strand
TATAGACAGACCTGTTGTACATTACATTATGGCTGAACATGGACACAGCCAAACGTTGTCAATCAGCTAGATTAAATTCACAAAAAAAGAGAGTAAATAATTGTAATTAAATTCAAAACAAAACAACAACAACTTGTTGTAAACAGTCTGAATACACTTACAGGTAATTGCTTCCCGTTAGCGTATAATATTACAACAGACAGACTATGGAGGGTTTTACGCACATCTGAGGTTTTCACAGTCGCCCGACAAAGATCCAGTATAAAGGACAAAGATCCAATGTAAAGGACAAAGATCCAATGTAAAGGAACGAAGATCCAATATAAAGGACAAAGATCCAGTATAAAGGACAAAGATCCAATGTAAAGGACAAAGATCCAATATAAAGGACAAAGATCCAGTATAAAGGACAAAGATCCAGTATAAAGGACAAAGATCCAGTATAAAGGACAAAGATCCAATATAAAGGACAAAGATCCAATATAAAGGACAAAGATCCAATATAAAGGACAAAGATCCAATGTAAAGGACAAAGATCCAATGTAAAGGACAAAGATCCAATATAAAGGACAAAGATCCAATGTAAAGGACAAAGATCCAATGTAAAGGACAAAGATCCAATATAAAGGACAAAGATCCAATGTAAAGGACAAAGATCCAGTATAAAGGACAAAGATCCAATATAAAGGACAAAGATCCAATGTAAAGGACAAAGATCCAATGTAAAGGACAAAGATCCAATGTAAAGGACAAAGATCCAATGTAAAGGACAAAGATCCAATGTAAAGGACAAAGATCCAATGTAAAGGACAAAGATCCAGTATAAAGGACAAAGATCCAATATAAAGGACAAAGATCCAATATAAAGGACAAAGATCCAATATAAAGGACAAAGATCCAATGTAAAGGACAAAGATCCAATATAAAGGACAAAGATCCAGTATAAAGGACAAAGATCCAATGTAAAGGACAAAGATCCAATGTAAAGGACAAAGATCCAATGTGAAGGACAAAGATCCAATGTGAAGGACAAAGATCCAATGTAAAGGACAAAGATCCAGTATAAAGGACAAAGATCCAGTATAAAGGACAAAGATCCAATATAAAGGACAAAGATCCAATGTAAAGGACAAAGATCCAGTATAAAGGACAAAGATCCAATATAAAGGACAAAGATCCAATATAAAGGACAAAGATCCAGTATAAAGGACAAA
Source organism: Oncorhynchus keta (assembly GCF_023373465.1). Classification (NCBI taxonomy): domain Eukaryota; kingdom Metazoa; phylum Chordata; class Actinopteri; order Salmoniformes; family Salmonidae; genus Oncorhynchus; species Oncorhynchus keta. Next base: position 468 of record NW_026283534.1, on the reverse strand, counting down.
GATCCAATGTAAAGGACAAAGATCCCATATAAAGTGAAAGAGAATGTCCACTCACCTTAATATAATGTTTTATAGACGTATTGGAAGCATCTTACAGATCTCTGTCACACCGTGATGTGTTTCACCTGTCTTTGTGATTGTCTCCACCCTCCAGGTGTCGCCTATCTTCCCCATTATCCCCGGTGTATTTATACCTGTGTTCTCTGTTTGTCTGTTTGCCAGTTCGTCTTGTCTCGTGAAGCCGACCAGCGCGGTTTTGCCGTACTCCTGTTTCTTGTTAGTTCCTGTTTTCTAGTTCTCCCTCCATTCTGCCTGCCCTGACCCTGAGCCTGTCTCCCGTTCTGTATCTTACGGACTCTGCCCTGGATCACTGACCTCTGCCTGCCCTGACCCTGAGCCTGCCTGCCCTGACCCTGAGCCTGTCTACGCTGACCCTGTCTGCCCTGATCCTGAGCCTGCCTGCCTTGG
>NW_026283533.1:0-4182 GCF_023373465.1 Oncorhynchus keta | reverse complement strand
TCTGTGCTGTTTTTGGGCCAATCTGTATCAATGTTCGACGCTGGAACAGCTGACTGGGCTGTGAATGTTCGATGTTGTACAGCTGACTGGGCTGTGGATGTCTGGTTGTTGTACATCTTACTGGGCTGTGAAATGTCTGATGTTGTACAGTTTACTGGGCTGTGAATGTTCGATGTTGTACAGCTGACTGGGCTGTGATGTGGATGTTGCACAGCGACTAAAGCTGTGAATGTCTGATGTTGAACAGCTGACTGGGCTGTGATGTGTGTAATGTTGTACAGCTGACTGGGCTGTGAAATGTCTGATGTTGTACAGTTTACTGGGCTGTGAATGTGTGATGCTGGGTGGCCAGCTGAATGGGCTGTAATGTCTGGGTGTTGTGTGTTGACTGGGCTGTGAATGTCTGATGTTGTACAGCTGACTGCTGTGAATGTGTGATGCTAAAGAGCTGACTGGGCTGTGAATGTCTGATGTTGCACAGTTGACTGGGCTGTGAATGTTCGATGTTGTACAGTTGACTGGGCTGTGAATGGTTCACGTTGTACAGCTGACTGGGCTGTGAATGTGTGATGTTGTACATCTTACTGGGCTGTGACTGTTCGATGTTGTACAGCTGACTGGGCTGTGAATGTTCGATGTTGTACAGCTGACTGGGCTGTGAATGTCTGATGTTGAACAGCTGACTGGGCTGCGAATGTCTGACGTTGAACAGCTGACTGGGCTGTGATGTGTGATGTTGTACAGCTGACTGGGCTGTGATGTAATGTTGGCAGCTGACTGGGCGGTGAATGTGTGATGTTGTACAGCTGACTGGGCTGTGAATGGCTGATGTTGTACATCTGACTGGCTGTGAATGTTCGACGTTGAACAGCTGACTGGGCTGTGATGTGTGATGTTGTACAGCTGACTGGGCTGTGAATGTGTGATGTTGTACAGCTGGGACTGGGCTGTGAATGGCTGATGTTGTACATCTGACTGGGCTGTGAATAAGTTCGACGTTGAACAGCTGACTGGGCTGTGATGTGTGATGTTGTACAGCTGACTGGGCTGTGAATGTGTGATGCTGTACAGCTGACTGGGCTGTGAATGGCTGATGTTGTACATCTGACTGGGCGAATGAACTGATGGTACAGCTCACTGGGCTGTGAATGTGTGGGATGTTGTTCAGCTGGACTGGGCTGTCTGATGTTGTACAGCTCACTGGGCTGTGAATGTGTGATGTTGTACAGCTGACTGGGCTGTGAATGTGTGATGTTGTACAGCTGACTGGGCTGTGATGTTGTACAGCTGACTGGGCTGTGAATGTGCTGATGTTGTACAGCTGACTGGGCTGTGAATGTGTGATGTTGCACAGCTGACTGGGCTTGTGATGTTGTACAGCTCACTGGGCTGTGAATGTGTGATGTTGTACAGCTGACTGGGCTGTGATGTTGTACAGTCTTACTGGGCTGTGAATGTTCGATGTTGTACAGCTGACTGGGCTGTGAATGTCTGATGTTGTACAGCTGACTGGGCTGATGTATGTGTGTACAGCTGACTGGGCTGTGAATGTCTGATGTTGTACAGCTGACTGGGCTGTGAATGTCTGAATGTTGTACAGTTTGACTGGGCTGTGAATGTCTGATGTTGTACAGCTGACTGGGCTGTGAATGTCTGATGTTGTACAGCTGACTGGGCTGTGAATGTGCTGATGTTGTACAGCTCACTGGGCTGTGAATGTGTGGTTGTTTCCATGTCTGTTCTTTTGAGGAACAAGGTCATTTGGCTGTGATCAGACAGAGGTGTTAGTGGCTTGACAGTGAATGAGCTGAGAGAGAAAGGGTCCATGTCTGAGATCATATAGTCTACTGTGCAGCCAAGAGGTGAGCAACAGGTCAATCTCTACCATTGACAAAGTACAGACCCAGGTTTCAACAGAGCTGCAACAGATGTAGTATATATATATTGTATATTGTATATTATATACTGTATACTGTATATTGTATATTATATATTGTATATTATAATATCTGTATATTGTATATTATATATTGTATATATTGTATATTATATACTGTATATTGTATATTATATATTGTATATTATAAACTGTATATTATATATTATATACTGTATACTATATTGTATATTATATATTGTATATTATATACTGTATATTGTATATTATATATTGTATACTTATATGTATACTGTATATTGTATATTATATACTGTATATTGTATATTATATATCAGTATACTGTATATTATAGACTATATATTGTATATTATATACTGTATATTGTATATTATATTATTGTATATTATATACCTGTATATTGTATATTATATACTGTATACTGTATATTATATACTGTATACTGTATATTATATATTTGTATGATTGTGTATATTATATACTGTATATTGTATATTATATACTGTATATTGTATATTATATACTGTATGGCTTGTATATTATATATATCTGATATTGTGGTATTATGGTATAACTGATATTGTATATTATATACTCGGATGTTGTATATTATATACCGTATATTGTATATTATATACTGACATTTGTATATTATATACTGGATATTGTATATTAGCACACTGGATGCTGTGGAGGACTAGCCCGTGGCACAGTGACCTGTGGCCATGTGGCCTGTGCACAGGGGACCTCTCTGTAACCTGGGGTGGACAGTGACCTCAACCTAGCCTGTGGCAAGAGCCAGTGACCTCCTCTGTAACCTGGGGGACAGTGACCTCTCTGTAGCCTGTGGACAGCAGACCTCTCTGTAACCCGTGGGACAGTGACCTCTCTGTAGCCTGTGGGACAGTGACCTCTCTGTAGCCTGTGGGACAGTGACCCTCTATGTAGCCCTGGGCACAGTGACCTCTCTGTAGCCTGTGGGACAGTGACCTCTCCGTAGCCTGTGGGACAGTGACCTCTCTGTAGCCTTGGGGACAGTGACCTCTCTGTAGCCTGTGGGACAGTGTTCCTGTGGGGACAGTGACCTCTCTGTAGCCTGTGGGACAGTGAGCCTCTCTGTAGCCTGTGGGGACAGTGTTCTTCTGTAGCCTGTGGGACAGTGCTCTCTGTAGCCTGGGGACAGTGAGTGACAGCTTCAGCCTTTGACACCATGTCTCCTGCAGAACGATGACATCAACATCTTTTTGTGTTAAACTCTTTCAGTCTGAAGGTTGATGAGTTTAGACCCTGAATGTTCCACACTGACTGATAGGTTGATGAGTTTAGGCCCTGTACTAACTGATAGGTTGATGAGTTTAGGCCCTGAATGCTCCACATGCTGACTGATAGGTTGGCTGATGAGTTTAGGCCCTGAATGTTCCACATGCTAACTGATAGGTTGATGAGTTTAGGCCCTGAATGTTCCACATGCTAACTGATAGGTTGATGAGTTTAGGCCCTGAATGTTCAAACATGCTGACTGATAGGTTGATGAGTTTAGGCCCTGAATGGTCAACATGCTGACTGATAGGTTGATGAGTTTAGGCCCTGAATGCTCAACATGCTGACTGATAGGTTTATGAGTTTAGGCCCTGAATGTTCCACATACTGACTGATAGGTTGATGAGTTTAGGCCCTGAATGTCCACATGCTAACTGATAGGTCGATGAGTTTAGGCCCTGAATGTTCCACATGCTAACTGATAGGTCGATGAGTTTAGGGCCCTGAATGTTCCACATGCTGACTGATAGGTTGATGAGTTTAGGCCCTGAATGTTCCACATGCTGACTGATAGGTTTATGAGTTTAGGCCCTGAATGTTCCACATGCTGACTGATAGGTTGATGAGTTTAGACCCTGAATGTTCCACATGCTGACTGATAGGTTGATGAGTTTAGACCCTGAATGTTCCACATGCTGACTGATAGGTTGATGAGTTTAGCCCTGAATGTTCCACATGCTGACTGATAGGTTGATGAGTTTAGACCCTGAATGTTCCACATGCTGACTGATAGGTTGATGAGTTTAGGCCCTGAATGTTCCACATGCTGACTGATAGGTTGATGAGTTTAGGCCCTGAATGTTCCACATGCTGACTGATAGGTTGATGAGTTTAGACCCTGAATGTTCCACATGCTGACTGATAGGTCAATGAGTTTAGGCCCTGAATGTACCCACATGCTGACTGAAAGAAAGAATAGCAGTCAGAAATAAGTTGTTCAGAGT
>NW_026283532.1:0-7011 GCF_023373465.1 Oncorhynchus keta | reverse complement strand
GTCCAAAAATGATGCAGAAAAATTAATCCATGCTTTTGTCACTTCTAGGTTAGACTACTGCAATGCTCTACTTTCCGGCTACCCGGATAAAGCACTAAATAAACTTCAGTTAGTGCTAAATACGGCTGCTAGAATCCTGACTAGAACCAAAAAATTTGATCATATTACTCCAGTGCTAGCCTCCCTAGACTGGCTTCCTGTCAAAGCAAGGGCTGATTTCAAGGTTTTACTGCTAACCTATAAAGCACTACCTATCTCTCTGATTTGGTCCTGCCGTACATACCTACACGTACGCTACGGTCACAAAACGCAGGCCTCCTAATTGTCCCTAGAATTTCTAAGCAAACAGCTGGAGGCAGGGATTTCTCCTATAGAGCTCAATTTCTATGGGACGGTCTGCTACCCATGTCAGAGACGCAAACTCGGTCTCAACCTTTAAGACTTTACTGAAGACTCATCTCTTCAGTGGGTCATATTATTGAGTGTAGTCTGGCCCAGGAGTGGGAAGGTGAATGGAAAGTCTCTGGAGCAACGAACCGCCCTTGCTGTCTCTGCCTGGTCGGTTCCCCTCTTTCCACTGGGATTCTCTGCCTCTAACCCTATTACAGGGGCTGAGTCACTGGCTTACTGGGGCTCTCTCATGCCGTCCCTGGAAGGGGTGCGTCACCTGAGTGGGTTGATTCACTGATGTGGCCATCCTGTCTGGGTTGGCGCCTCCCCTTGGGTTGTGCCATGGCGGAGATCTTTGTGGGCTATACTCAGCCTTGTCTCAGGATGGTAAGTTGGTGGTTGAAGATATCCCTCTAGTGGTGTGGGGGCTGTGCTTTGGCAAAGTGGGTGGGGTTATATCCTTCCTGTTTGGCCCTGTCCGGGGGTGTCATCGGATTGGGCCACAGTGTCTCCTGACCCCTCCTGTCTCAGCCTCCAGTATTTATGCTGCAGTAGTTTATGTGTCGGGGGCTAGGGTCAGTTTGTTATATCTGGAGTACTTCTCCTGTCCTATTCGGTGTCCTGTGTGAATTTAAGTGTGCTTTCTCTAATTCTCTCTTTCTCTCTTTCTTTCTCTCTCTCGGAGGACCTGAGCCCTAGGACCATGCCCCAGGACAACCTGACATGATGACTCCTTGCTGTCCCCAGTCCACCTGGCCGTGCTGCTGCTCCAGTTTCAATGTGATCGAGACAAAGGAGATGATCGTGAACTACAGGAAAATGTGGGCTGATCACGCCCCCATTATCATCAACGGGTCTGTAGTGGAGCAGGTTGAGAGCTTCAAGTTCTTTGGTGTCAACATCACCAACGAACTGTCATTGTCCAAACACACCAAGACAGTAGTGAAGAGGGCACGACAGGAGACTGAAAATATTTGGCATGAGTCTTCAGATCTTCAAAAAGTTCTACAGCTGCACCATCGAGAGTATCCTGACTGGTTGCATCACTGCCTGGTATGGCAACTACTCGGCCTCCGACCGCAAGGCACTACAGAGGGTAGTGTGTACGGCCCAGTACATCACTGGGGCCAAGCTTCCTGCCATCCAGGAAATCTATACCAGGCGGTGTCAGAATTTTTGATATCATTATTGATATTTTTATTGTACATTTTGTTCTTTATATTGATACCTTTCTTTTGACAAATTAATACGGCACTGTTGAGAAAGAGCTTTTCACCGTACTGTTTACACATGTTGTATCCTGTGCACGTGACATATAAACGTTGATATGGTTTGGTTTGATTTGATATATAGTGTGTTTACTAGAGACAATGGTGAAGAACAACATGTTAGGACATAGAGCAAGGAGACTAGATTAAATGTATTTTTACCTGGAGATTGTCCTTGTTGTAGTCTACTACTTTCACCACTTGTTAACAACACTACTTTAAAACCACTTAAAGAGATAGATGGACTAAGGCTGAAGAGGGTGTGAACAATGCTGAATGGGTGTACTAAAAAAAGATCTTGATCAAGTGTGAAACACTTTCAAGGGAGAATAACACGTTTCTAAGCATAACTTTGCCATGTTTCCCCAACTGCAGTGTAAAAAAACAACAACCTTGGAAATGGTATATAAGGCACAAATTTGTATTACATTTTTTTTTATTTCACCTTTATTTAACCAGGTAGGCCAGTTGAGAACAAGTTCTCATTTACAACAGACCTGGCCAAGATAAATCAAAGCAGTGTGACACAAACAGAGTTACACATGGGATAAACTAACGTAAAGTCAATAACACAATAGACAAATCTATATACAGTGTGTGCAAATGTAGTAAGATTAGGGAGGTAAGGCAATAAATAGGCCATAGTGGTGAAATAATTACAAGTAGCATTAAGACTGGAGTGATAGATGTGCAGAAGATGAATGTGCAAGTAGAGATACTGGGGTGCTAAGGAGCAAAAAAATATATATATATATGGGGGTGAGGTAGTTGGGTGGGCTATTTACAGATGGGCTGTGTACAGGTGCAATGATCAGTAAGCTGCGTTAGTGAGGGAGATATAAGCCTCCAGCTTCAACGATTTTTGAAATTCGTTCCAGTCATTGCCAGCAGAGAACTGAAAGGAAAGGAGGCCAAAGGAGATGCTACGGGTGGGTGCTGCTATGGTGACCAGTGAGATGAGATAAGGAGGGGCTTTAACTATTAAAGACTTATAGATGTTCTGAAGCCAGTGGGTTTGGCGATGAATATAGCGAGGGCCAGCCAGCGACGGCACAGGTTGCAGTGGTGGGTGGTATATGGACTTTGTGACAAATGATAGTACTGTGATAGACTACATTCAATTTGCTGGAATAGAGTGTTGGAGGCTATTGTAAATGACATTGCCGAAGTCAAGGATCGGTAGGATAGTCAGTCTTCTACGAGGGTATGTTTGGCAGCAAGAGTGAAGGATGCTTTGTTGCTAAATAGGAAGCCGGTCTAGATGTCATTTTGGATTGAGATGCTTAATGTGAGTCTGGAAGGAGAGTTTACAGTCTAACCAGACACCTAGGTATTTGTAGTTGTCTGTTATTCGAAGTCAGAACCGTCTAGAGTAGTGATATTGGACAGGCGGACAGGTGCAGGCAGCGATCGGTTGAAGAGCATGCATTTAGTTTTACTAGCATTTAAAAGCAGTTGGAGTCCACGGAAGGAGTATTGTGTAGCATTGAAGCTCATCTGGAGCTGTGGTGTCCAAAGAAGTATACAGAATGGTGTCATCTGCATAGAGGTGGATCAGAGTATCACCAGCAGCAAGAGCGACATCATTGATGTGTAAAGAGAATAGAGTCGGCCCGAGAATTGAACCTCTGTGGCACCCCATAGAGACTGGCAGAGGGTCCGGACAACAGGCCCTCCGATTTGACACACTGAACTCTATCTGAGAACCAGTTGGTGAACCAGGCGAGGCAGTCATTCGTGAAACCAAGTCTGTTGAGTCTGCCAACAGAGTGAGGTGATTGACAGAGTCAAAAGCCTTGGCAAGGTCAATGAAGACGGCTGCACAGTATTGTCTTTTATTGATGGAGGTTGTGATATCGTTTAGGACAGGCTGGCTGAGGTGCACCCATGACCAGCTCAGAAACCAGATTGCATAGAGGAGAAGGTGCAGGTGTAATTCGAAATGGTCAGTGATCTGTTTGTTAACTTGGTTTTCGAAGACTTTAGAAAGGCAGGGTAGGACAGATATAGGACTGTAAACAGTGTGGGTCTAGGTGGCTCAACCTTTGAAGAAGGGATGACCGCGGCAGCTTTCCAATCTTTAGGGATCTCAGACGATACGAAAGAGAGGTTGAACAGGCTAGTACAGGGGTTGCAGCAATTGTGGTGGATAATTTTAGAGAGAGGGGTCAGATTGTCTAGCCCAAGCTGATTTGTAGGGGTCCAGATTTTGCAGTTCTTTCTGAACATCAGCTATCTGGATTTGGGGTGAAGGAGGGGAGGCTTCGGTAAGTTGCTGTGGGGGGTGCAGAGCTGTTGACCGGTAGGGGTAGCCAGGGTAAAAGCATGGCCAACCATAGAAAAATGCTTCTTGAAATTCTCGATTCTCGTAGATTTATCGGTGGTGACAGTGTTTCCTAGCCTCAGTGCAGTGGGCAGCTGGGACGAGGTGCTCTTATTCTCCATGGACTACAGTGTCCCAGAACTTTTTGAGTTTGTACTACAGGATGCAAATTTCTGTTTGAAAAGCTATTAACTTTCCTAGTTGCCTGTGTATATTGTGGTTCCTATGTATGGGAATATATGGAAAATGTGGTCACATACATACACTCGTGAACATGCAGGTGTCAAGTGCCCTTCAGATTGCATTCAACATTTTTGAAGTACAGTGTATTAGGAAACTATTCAAATCCCTCTCGCAAATCCTTTTTTCACATTTTGTAACGTTAGTCTTATTCTGAAATGGATTAAATAGTTTTTTCCCCTCATCAAAAAAATGATCAACCTACACAATACCCCATAATAACAAAGAAAAAAATGTACAATTGTAAAAAGGTTTTTACCCGAAAATCACATTCATAAGTATTTAGACCAGGGTGTCAAACTCATTTCGCATCGTGGGCCACATACGGCCTAGGAGATGTCAAGTGGGCCGGACCATTAAAATTATACCATACTGCTATAAATAACCAAAATATCATGTCTTTCCTTTGTTTTGGTGTAAAGAAGCACAAGAACATTAGGAAAATATTGAAATTTAATGAACTATCCTTTACAAAACATTTCATGAAACACCTCATATTTCCTTAGACAAATGTGCAATTTACTTTTTATCATTCACAAATATGCATTGCAACTGATCCCACTGATTGTACAAAGGCACAAAACTTTAATTGGTACTGAAAATATAGTAATGCACTTTAAGATTAAATTAGACTTTTAAAGAAAGGAATTTTTAAACCACTTACACATACGCATATAAAATCTAAATGTAATCCCCTGCGTACACCTTACAAACTAAGGAGAGTGATTTTAAATGTGTAATGAAGAAAGTGTTCGCCTGTCCTGTAAATCTGTAAACTTCATACATGAAACATACATACACATACAATACATACTGAAAATGTATGGAGTTGTATGAACAGTAGAATTCCATCACACAACTTTTGTTTTGAAGCTGCTGACTAACATTAAAGTGCACATTTTTTAAATCACCACAGTAAGGATTCATCTTCACAGAGCTGTATTCTTCAATGCAAACAGTATCTAAGGCAGCATTTTAAAGGTGTTAGTCTAGTCTGGACTTGTATTTGTACCTGAAACTTGGCATCTTTTGGCCTGTACAAGTGCATCAACACCAGGTGTCATGTCCTGACTAGCTGTCACTTTCAGAATGTCATTTAAGTGCTTGTTTGTGAGCCTTGAACGCATTTTTGTTTTATTGATATTCATCACTGAGAAAATTTGTTCACAAAGGTAGGTTGTCCCAAACATGCACAAAATTTTAGCAGCCAGGGCTGTTAATTTGGGGTACCCTGGTAGTAGATACTGATAAAATCAGGGCAGGGTTGCCATTTGCCAGTTGCATCTCCCACAAAGTCAGCTTCAACTTAAATGCATGTATGTTGTCAGAAAACTGTGTGACAACTTTTTTGCGGCCTTGCAACATTTTGTTCAGATTGTTCAAGTGTTCAGTAATATCAACCAAGAATGCAAGGTCCCGTAGCCATTCCTGAGATTGTAATTCCAACACCGGTTTTCCTTTTTCTCCATGAACTGTCCGATTTCCTCTCGTAGATCAAAGAAATGCCTCAGCACAGCGCCGGCTTAACCATCTCACTTCAGTGTGTATGGCAGGCTGTGGGTAATGTTGCTGTCGCTGAGAAGTTTGTCAAACTGACGATGGTTCAGACCTCTGGACCGGATGAAATTTACAGTGCGAACAACCACCTCCATGACGTGGTCCATTTTCAGCGACTTGCAACACAATGCCTCCTGGTGCAAAAATACAGTGAAATGTCCAGAAACGATCTCTCCATTAAGGGCTTGTACTTTGTCTTTGAACTTTGTCGCGACACCTGCTTTCTTTCCGACCATGGATGGCGCGCCGTCTGTAGCCAGGCTGACAGCGCGGGTTCAGTCCACTCCAACTCTGTCCAATGCAGCAAGGACAGAGCCGAAATGTCCTCGGCTGTTGTGGTGTCCATCATTGGCACCAACTCAAGAAACTCTTCAGTAACAGTCAATGTCTCATCAACTCCTCGAATAAATATGGCCAGTTGGGCCACGTCTGTGATGTCAGTGCTCTCACAATTGCCACGGAAAATGCAATAAATGACTTGACTCTCTGTTTCAATTGACTGTCTAAATCTGCCGATAGTTCAAATCCTCTCTGCTATAGTATTCCTCGTCATGCTAATATTGGCAAAAGCTTGTCGCTCGGGACATACAAGTTCAGCCGCCTTCATCATGCATCGTTTAACAAAGTCACCGTCGTGAATACGGCCCGATGCTAATGCTATTTCGCTAGCAATTAGGTAGCTGGCTTTTACCGCTGCTTCACTGACTTCTCGGCTCTGATGAAAGTTGACTGCTGTTTCCTCAGACCCGCCAGCAGTCGTTAATCTTATCTCTTCTCAGTTGTCCTTGGGTAAGCCGTCATATTTTTCGCTGTGATGAGTCTCGTAGTGGCGTCGAATATTATATTCCTTCAATACCGAAACTTGTTGCAAACACACCAAGCACAAAGGTTTTCCGTGGCATCTCTGTAAATAAAATAGGACGTGGTCCATTTTTCTTTGAAAATTCTACACTCCTTATCTTTTCTCCGTTTGATAACACATTTTGGCTAATGAGGGGTGTAGTGGAGAGGTAGAGACATTAACAATCTTAACAACGTCGTAACAAGCAGCAGATGGCGCATTGATACCGTCTGCTGTTTTCAGTCTGTCTCAGTGATGCGGCTTGTCTTAAAAAAAAAAAATTAATTCCATGTCTTTTATGCATTTTTTCCACTTTCAAATTATCCTGCGGGCCTGATCGAACCTCCTTGGGGGCCGGTTCCGGCCCGCGGGCCGTATGTTTGACACCCCTG
>NW_026283531.1:0-5507 GCF_023373465.1 Oncorhynchus keta | reverse complement strand
GACAGATAGACCAGTATCAATTATTCGATTTTACCTGTTAGATATCGCTGCACTGTTGGATCTAGAAGCATAAGAATTTCTACACTCACAATAACATCTGCTAACCATGTGTATGTGACCAATAACATCTGCTAACCATGTGTATGTGACCAATAACATCTGCTAACCATGTGTATGTGACCAATAACATCTGCTAACCATGTGTATGTGACCAATAACATCTGCTAACCATGTGTATGTGACCAATAACATCTGCTAACCATGTGTATGTGACCAATAACATCTGCTAACCATGTGTATGTGACCAATAACATCTGCTAACCATGTGTATGTGACCAATAACATCTGCTAACCATGTGTATGTGACCAATAACATCTGCTAACCATGTGTATGTGACCAATAACATCTGCTAACCATGTGTATGTGATCAATAACATCTGCTAACCATGTGTATGTGACCAATAACATCTGCTAACCATGTGATCAATAACATCTGCTAACCATGTGTATGTGATCAATAACATCTGCTAACCATGTGTATGTGACCAATAACATCTGCTAACCATGTGTATGTGACCAATAACATCTGCTAACCATGTGTATGTGACCAATAACATCTGCTAACCATGTGTATGTGACCAATAACATCTGCTAACCATGTGTATGTGACCAATAACATCTGCTAACCATGTGTATGTGACCAATAACATCTGCTAACCATGTGTATGTGACCAATAACATCTGCTAACCATGTGTATGTGACCAATAACATCTGCTAACCATGTGTATGTGACCAATAACATCTGCTAACCATGTGTATGTGACCAATAACATCTGCTAACCATGTGTATGTGACCAATAACATCTGATAACCATGTGTATGTGACCAATAACATCTGATAACCATGTGTATGTGACCAATAACATCTGCTAACCATGTGTATGTGACCAATAACATCTGCTAACCATGTGTATGTGACCAATAACATCTGCTAACCATGTGTATGTGACCAATAACATCTGCTAACCATGTGTATGTGACCAATAACATCTGCTAACCATGTGTATGTGACCAATAACATCTGCTAACCATGTGTATGTGACCAATAACATCTGCTAACCATGTGTATGTGACCAATAACATCTGCTAACCATGTGTATGTGACCAACAACATCTGCTAACCATGTGTATGTGACCAATAACATCTGCTAACCATGTGTATGTGACCAATAACATCTGCTAACCATGTGTATGTGACCAATAACATCTGCTAACCGTGTGTATGTGACCAATAACATCTGCTAACCATGTGTATGTGACCAATAACATCTGCTAACCATGTGTATGTGACCAATAACATCTGCTAACCATGTGTATGTGACCAATAACATCTGCTAACCATGTGTATGTAATCAATAACATCTGCTAATCATGTGTATGTGACCAATAACATCTGCTAACCATGTATGTGACCACAACATCTGCTAACCATGTGTATGTGACCAATAACATCTGCTAACCATGTGTATGTGACCAATAACATCTGCTAACCATGTATGTGACCAATAACATCTGCTAACCATGTGTATGTGACCAATAACATCTGCTAACCATTTGTATGTGACCAATAACATCTGCTAACCATGTGTATGTGACCAATAACATCTGCTAACCATGTGTGTGACCAATAACATCTGCTAACCATGTGTATGTGACCAATAACATCTGCTAACCATGTGTATGTGACCAATAACATCTGCTAACCTATGTGTATGTGACCAATAACATCTGCTAACCATGTGTATGTGACCACAACATCTGCTAACCATGTGTATGCGACCAATAACATCTGCTAACCATGTGTATGTGACCAATAACATCTGCTAACCATGTGTATGTGACCAATAACATCTGCTAACCATGTGTATGTGACCAATAACATCTGCTAACCATGTGTATGTGACCAACATCTGCTAACCATGTGTATGTGACCAATAACATCTGCTAACCATGTGTATGTGACCAATAACATCTGCTAACCATGTATGCATCAATAACATCTGCTAACCATGTGTATGTGACCACAACATCTGCTAACCATGTGTATGTGACCACAACATCTGCTAACCATGTGTATGTGACCAATAACATCTTGCTAACCATGTGTATGTGACCACAACATCTGCATAACCATGTGTATGTGACCACAACATTACAAACCATGTATGTGACCAATAACATCTGCTAACCATGTGTATGTGACCAATAACATCTGCTAACCATGTGTATGTGACCACAACATCTGCTAACCATGTGTATGTGACCAATAACATCTGCTAACCATGTGTATGCGACCAATAACATCTGCTAACCATGTGTATGTGACCAATAACATCTGCAACCATGTGTATGTGTGACTACTAACATCTGCTAACCATGTGTATGTGACCAATAACATCTGCTAACCATGTGTATGTGACCAATAACATCTGCTTAACCATGTGTATGTGACCAATAACATCTGCTAACCATGTGTATGTGACCAATAACATCTGCTAACCATGTGTATGTGACCAAAACATTTGATTTGATTTTGATTGGATTTGACATCACACAGGTTGTTTTCTCAGTTTATACAACAGAACATATCACTTCTATTCATCCTCTGGTTTTGTTATTCACATACTGTATGGTGCCACTTACTGACTTTTCACAGTTGTTCATTTCGTAGTTGTTGTTTCTTTATTGGTCATTTTATTTCTAGATTGACACCCATCCCTGTAGACCCCAGCAATAGAGAGAGAGAGAGAGACAGCGCGTTTACTAGATTGACACCCATCCCTGTAGACCCCAGCAATAGAGAGAGATTAGAGACAATAGAGAGAGAGATAGAGACAGCGCGTTTACTGATTGAAATGACCCTTGATGTAGCATGGTGGTAATTGGCCACTGTAGAGCCTCTACTGGAACGTTTACGACACGTAACAGTCAGCACCTCTCTCTCTGTCAATTCAGTTACATGGGGCTTTATTGTCATGGGAAACATATGTTTACATTGCCAATGCAAGTGATATAGATAATAAACAGTCACACACACATGTTTTGTCCTAAAGCAGGATTTACAATCTCAGGAAGTAGTGCACTATGTACGGAATAGGGAACCATTTGGGAGGCAGCAGCCATAGAGGGGCGTCATACCAGTAAATTATGCCACTTTTGGGCTGTGATTGCAAATAATGTTTTAGCACATACGAACCTTTCCCATTTCCCCCCTACCAGCCTCATCTGTCATGCCAGTTAATCCAGTCCAATGTGCAAAGATTCACTAGCAGAGACTGACTTCAGATCTGCTGTTTCTCTCCACAGAGGAGGAGGTGGAGGATGTCCTGAGCCACATCCTGAGAGACAGATCACACATCGACGAGACACTGAGGCTGGCCTCTGAGGAGAACGCAGCAGAACACTATCATGGTAGATAATAGGTTAAATATATTACTGAGGCTTAGTGTTGTTCCTGGTCAGGTCACGTGGTAAAGAAAAACTCCTGAAAAACTCCTGTCCCTAAATAACGCCAGGGTCAGAATGTATGCACACATGAATGTGGCTTTGGATAAAGCGTCTGCTAAATTATATATTATTATTATCAAGTATGATCACATCTTAATAGGCTTTAGAGCTTTAGATATTGTTGACGTTATCAAATGTCATTGTTGAGCATTAGCATTATTACAAAGATATTGTGAGATACAAGAAGACATGCAGTAGAGCACTTTGCAGATATTCACAAGACATTTTTGCACCTGGTGTGACATGGGACATGTACCAAATAGTACCATATTCCCTGTGTAGTGCACTTCCTTTGAGCAGGGCTCATATGGCTTTGATCAAAAGTAGTGCACTAAATAGGGAATAGGATGCCATTCGGGATGCACATTTGGTTCTGAATTTGTCCTGTTATGTCTATTAATTACCTGTCAAATACCAGTAGTGTTATTACAGAGAAAAATGAATATTTCTGTTTGGATAAATGTCCTCGGTATGTTTGTTCCCTGTCCTGCTCTGATGTCATTATACTAATCTATGGGTTAATGAAGCACATCATAGAAAGTAATGATGGGTGATCCTCTATGGGTCTGTGGGTACTTGCCTGTGTATGGGTGCGTTACAAATTACACCCTAGTCCGTATAAAGTGCACTACTTTTCACCAGGCTCATATGTCTCTGGTAAAAAGTAGTGCACTATATAATGAATAGGGTGTTTTTTGGCACGCAGCCTATAGCTTTAGTTAGAGAAAGAAACACGTGGTGCCAGAGCCTTAATGAACCTCTTCTCCATTAGCGCTAAACATCGTTAGTGTTAACGAGTCCCAAATCTTCTGTTTTTAATCTGTTTTCCTTTTATCTCCTCTCACACTCTCTCCCCTCTCTCACCCTCCCCCTCTCTCTCTCTCTCTCTCCATCCCTCTCTCTCTCTCTCCCCTCTCTCTCCATCCCTCTCTCTCTCTCTCCATCCCCCTCTGTCTCTCTCCCCTCTCTCACTCCCTCTCTCTCTCTCTCTCCATCCCTCTCCTCTCTCTCTCTCTCCATCCATCCCCCTCTCTCTCTCTCTCCATCCCCCTCTGTCTCTCTCTCTCTCTCTCTCTCTCTCTCTCTCTCTCTCCATCCCTCTCTCTCTCTCCCCTCTCTCTCCTCCCTCTCTCTCTCCCATCCCCCTCTGTCTCTCTCCCTCTCTCTCTCCCTCTCTCTCTCTCTCCCTCTCTCTCTCTCTCCCTCTCTCTCCATCCCTCTCTCTCTCTCCCCTCTCTCTCCCTCCTCTCTCTCTCTCTGTCTCTCTCTCTCTCTCTCTCCAACTCATTCTCATCCCTCTATAATGACTTGTTTGTTATTTAATCTCCATCTTCTTCTCCTCTTCTCTCCTCTTTAACTGAAACTCCTCTCTCTCTCTCTCTTCTCCCTCTCTCTCTCTCCTCTCTCTCTCCATCCATCTCATCTCCCTCCCTCTTCTCTCTCCTTTCCCCTCTGTGTCTTACCTTCTCTTGTCTTCTCTACACCCATGTCTTATCTTCTCTTACCCGTGTCTTACCTTCTCTTATCTTCTCTTACCCGTGTCTTACCTTCTCTTACCCGTGTCTTATCTTCTCTTATCTTCTCTTACCCGTGTCTTACCTTCTCTTACCCGTGTCTTACCTTCTCTTATCTTCTCTTACCCGTGTCTTATCTTCTCTTACCTGTGTCTTATCTTCTCTTATCTTCTCTTACCCGTGTCTTACCTTCTCTTACCCGTGTCTTATCTTCTCTTATCTTCTCTTACCCTTACCTTCTCTTATCTTATCTTCTCTTCTCTTACCCGTGTCTTACCTTCTCTTACCTTCTCTCTGTCTTACCTTCTCTTATCTTCTCTCTTATCTTCTCTCACCCGTGTCTTATCTTCTCTTACCTTCTCTTACCTTCTCTTATCTTGTCTTACCTTCTCTTACCCGTGTCTTACCTTCTCTTATCTTCTCT
>NW_026283530.1:0-3890 GCF_023373465.1 Oncorhynchus keta | reverse complement strand
GGCAGTAATGTATACAGTAATCAGAGACGGCAGTAATGTATACAGTAATCAGTGAAGGCAGTAATGTATACAGTAATCAGTGAAGGCAGTAATGTATACAGTAATCAGAGACGGCAGTAATGTATACAGTAAATCAGTGAAGGCAGTAATGTATACAGTAATCAGTGAAGGCAGTAATGTATACAGTAATCAGTGAAGGCAGTAATGTATACAGTAATCAGAGACGGCAGTAATGTATACAGTAATCAGATGAAGGCAGCAATGTATACAGTAAATCAGTGAAGGCAGTAATGTATACAGTAATCAGTAGACGGCAGTAATGTATACAGTAATCAGAGACGGCAGTAATGTATACAGTAAATCAGTGAAGGCAGTAATGTATACAGTAATCAGTGAAGGCAGTAATGTATACAGTAATCAGTGAAGGCAGTAATGTATACAGTAATCAGAGACGACAGTAATGTATACAGTAATCAGAGACGGCAGCAATGTATACAGTAACTCAGAGAAGGCAGTAATGTATACAGTAATCAGTGAAGGCAGTAATGTATACAGTAATCAGTAGACGACAGTAATGTATACAGTAATCAGAGATGGCAGTAATGTATACAGTAAATCAGTGAAGGCAGTAATGTATACAGTAATCAGTGAAGGCAGTAATGTATACAGTAATCAGAGACGGCAGCAATGTATACAGTAAATCAGTGAAGGCAGTAATGTATACAGTAATCAGAGACGGCAGTAATGTATACAGTAATCAGTGAAGGCAGTAATGTATACAGTAATCAGAGAAGGCAGTAATGTATACAGTAATCAGAGACGGCAGCAATGTATACAGTAAATCAGAGACGGCAGCAATGTATGCAGTAATCAGAGACGGCAGCAATGTATACAGTAATCAGTGAAGACAGTAATGTATACAGTGATCAGTGAAGGCAGTAATGTATACAGTAATCAGTGATGGCAGTAATGTATACAGTAATCAGAGACGACAGTAATGTATACAGTAATCAGAGACGACAGTAATGAATACAGTAATCAGAGACGGCAGCAATGTATACAGTAAATCAGTGAAGGCAGTAATGTATACAGTAATCAGTGAAGGCAGTAATGTATACAGTAATCAGAGACGGCAGTAATGTATACAGTAATCAGTGAAGGCAGTAATGTATACAGTAATCAGAGACGGCAGTAATGTATACAGTAATCAGTGAAGGCAGTAATGTATACAGTAATCAGAGATGGCAGTAATGTATACAGTAATCAGTAAAGACAGTAACGTATACCGTAATCAGAGACGGCAGTAATGTATACAGTAAATCAGTGAAGGCAGTAATGTATACATTAATCAGAGACGGCAGTAATGTATACAGTAATCAATGAAGACAGTAATGTATACCGTAATCAGAGACGGCAGTAATGTATACAGTAATCGAGTAAGAAGGCAGTAATGTATACAGTAATCAGAGACGGCGTAATGTATACAGTAATCAGTAAAGACAAGTAATGTATACCGTAATCAGAGCGGCAGTAATGTATACAGTAAATCAGTGACAGTAATGTATACAGTAATCAGAGAGCGGCAGTAATGTATACAGTAATCAGTGAAGACAGTAATGTATACAGTAATCAGCGAAGGCAGTAATGTATACAGTAATCAGCGAAAGGCAGTAATGTATACAGTAATCAGTGAAGGCAGTAATGTATACAGTAATCAGAGGCGGCAGCAATGTATACAGTAAATCAGTGAAGGCAGTAATGTATACAGTAATCAGAGGCGGCAGTAATGTATGCAGTAATCGTAAAGACAGTAATGTATGCCGTAATCCAGAGGCAGCGTAATGTATACAGTAAATCAGTGAAGGCAGTAATGTATACAGTAATCAGGAAGGCGGCAGTAATGTATACAGTAATCAGTGAAGACAGTAATGTATACCGTAATCAGAGCGGCAGTAATGTATACAGTAAATCAGTGAAGGCAGTAATGTATACAGTAATCAGAAACTGACAGCAATGTATACAGTACTAAGAGACAACAATAATGAATACAGTTATAAGTGAAGGCAGTAATGTATACAGTAATCAGTGGAGACAGTAATGTATACCCGGCAATCAGGGGTGGCAGTAATGTATACAGTAAATCAGTGAAGGCAGTAATGTATACAGTAATCAGAGGCGGCAGTAATGCGCCACGTCAGTGAAGGCGTATGTATACGAGTAATCAGAAGCGGCAGTAATGTATGCCAGTAAATCAGTGAAGGCAGTATGTATACAGTAATCAGAGGCGGCAGTAATGTATGGTAAATCAGTGAAGGCAGTAATGTATACAGTAATCAGAGGCGGCAGCAATGTATACAGTACTAGAGACAACAGTAATGCGATGCAGTTATAAGTGAAAGTGATAATCTTGTACAGTAATCAGTGGAGACAGTAATGTATACCGTAATCAGAGATGGCAGTAATGTATAGAGTAAATCAGTGAAGGCAGTAATGTATACAGTAATCAGTGAAGACAGTAATGTATACCGTAATCAGTGAAGACAGTAATGTATACAGTGATCAGTGAAGGCAGTAATGTATACAGTAATCAGTGAAGGCAGTAATGTATACAGTTATCAGTGAAGGCAGTAATGTATACAGTAATCAGTGGAGACAGTAATGTATACCGTAATCAGAGATGGCAGTAATGTATAGAGTAAATCAGTGAAGGCAGTAATGTATACAGTAATCAGTGAAGACAGTAATGTATACCGTAATCAGTGAAGACAGTAATGTATACAGTGATCAGTGAAGGCAGTAATGTATACAGTAATCAGTGAATACAGCAATGTATACAGTAATCAGTGAATACAGCAATGTATACAGTAATCAGTGAAGACAGTAATGAATACAGTAATCAGAGACGATAGTAATGAATACAGTAATCAGTGAAGGCAGTAATGTATACAGTAATCAGAGATGGCAGTAATGTATGCAGTAATCAGTAAAGACAGTAACGTATACCGTAATCAGAGACGGCAGTAATGTATACAGTAAATCAGTGAAGGCAGTAATGTATACATTAATCAGAGACGGCAGTAATGTATACAGTAATCAGTGAAGACAGTAATGTATACCGTAATCAGAGACGGCAGTAATGTATACAGTAATCAGAGACGGCAGTAATGTATACAGTAATCAGTGAAGACAGTAATGTATACCGTAATCAGAGACGGCAGTAATGTATACAGTAAATCAGAGACGGCAGCAATGTATGCAGTAATCAGAGACGGCAGCAATGTATACAGTAAATCAGAGACGGCAGCAATGTATACAGTAATCAGAGACGGCAGCAATGTATACAGTAAATCAGAGACGGCAGCAATGTATGCAGTAATCAGAGACGGCAGCAATGTATACAGTAAATCAGAGACGGCAGTAATGTATACAGTAATCAGAGACGACAGCAATGTATACAGTAATCAGTGAAGGCAGTAATGTATACAGTAATCAGTGAAGACAGCAATGTATACAGTAATCAGTGAAGGCAGTAATGTATCCAGTAATCAGTGAAGACAGTAATGTATACAGTGATCAGTGAAGGCAGTAATGTATACAGTAATCAGTGATGGCAGTAATGTATACAGTAATCAGTGAAGGCAGTAATGTATACAGTAATCAGAGACAACAGTAATGAATACAGTAATCAGTGAAGGCAGTAATGTATACAGTAATCAGTGAAGGCAGTAATGTATACAATAATCAGTGAAGGCAATAATGTATACAGTAATCAGAGACGGCAGTAATGTATACAGTAATAAGAGACGACAGTAATGTATACAGTAATCAGTGAAGACAGTAATGTATACCATAATCAGAGACGGCAGTAATGTATACAGTAAATCAGTGAA
>NW_026283529.1:0-3261 GCF_023373465.1 Oncorhynchus keta | reverse complement strand
CAATGGTGGAAACAAACTCCCTCACGACGCCAGGACAGGCGGAGTCAATCCACCACCTTCCGGAGACACCTGAAACCCCACCTCTTCAAGGAATACCTAGGATAGGGTAAGTAAGGGTAAGTAATCCTTCTCACCCCCCTTCTCCCCCCAACAAGATTTAGATGCAAGTGGCTGTTCCACTGGTTGTCATAGGTGTTTGCACCAATTTGTAAGTCGCTCTGGATAAGAGCGTCTGCTAAATGACTTAAATGTAATGTAAATGTAGATGCACGCTGTGTTAAGAAGCAGTGCGGCTTGGTTGGGGAAGTGTTTTCGGAGGACGCATGGCTCTCAACCTTAGTCTCTCCCGAGCCCCGTGCAAGGAGTTGGCAGCGATGAGACAAGATAGTAATTACTAACAATTGGATACCTGAAATTAGGGAAAAGGGGTAAAAAAATAATTTAAAGAATGGTGCCAGCTTTAACAGATCAACTGTGCGTTAGATATTTGCCGTGGCTTTATGCCAGTTGAAAATGGGCTGCGACACTGCAGCCTGATTTGCTTAAAACTAGTGTAGCAAGGCATCATGGATCATCAGTTATCAGTCCTTGACTCTGTCATTTCTCCCCCCACCGTTCTTTAACTTTATAAAGGGACTGGCCGTGAATTCATTCTTAGGGCTTTGTGTGTCCAGTGTACTATGAAATGCACTAAATGCTTAAGAGTTGAATAGCTATCTGCATCTTCTTTTCACACATCTCCTGGCCTCGAGAAGGTCTGCTATTATTCTGCTTCAGAGAGAAGGGACTTGGGGCTAAGGATGACCTATACTGTGGAAGGATTACTTAAGGACTGTTATTTAAAAAAAACGGGTTGTGTAAGAATCTGATATTTTCTATTGCTTGATATATGTTTTGACCATGTTTCAAGTGATGGTAGAGGACAGTGTGATGGTCTAAACAGGTAGAGGACAGTGTGATGGTCTAAACAGGTAGAGGACAGTGTGATGGTCTAAACAGGTAGAGGACAGTGTGATGGTCTAAGAAGGTAGAGGACAATGTGATGGTCTGAGCAGGTAGAGGACAGTTTGATGGTCTAAGCAGGTAGAGGACAGTGTGATGGTCTAAACAGGTAGAGGACAGTGTGATGGTCTAAACAGGTAGAGGACAGTGTGATGGTCTAAACAGGTAGAGGACAGTGTGATGGTCTAAACAGGTAGAGGACAGTGTGATGGTCTAGACAGGTAGAGGACAGTGTGATGGTCTAAACAGGTAGAGGACAGTATGATGGTCTAAACAGGTAGAGGACAGTGTGATGGTCTAAACAGGTAGAGGACAGTGTGATGGTCTAAACAGGTAGAGGACAGTGTGATGGTCTAAACAGGTAGAGGACAGTGTGATGGTCTAAACAGGTAGAGGACAGTGTGATGGTCTAAACAGGTAGAGGACAGTGTGATGGTCTAAACAGGTAGAGGACAGTGTGATGGTCTAAACAGGTAGAGGACAGTGTGATGGTCTAAACAGGTAGAGGACAGTGTGATGGTCTAAACAGGTAGAGGACAGTGTGATGGTCTAAGCAGGTAGAGGACAGTGTGATGGTCTAAACAGGTAGAGGACAGTGTGATGGTCTAAACAGGTAGAGGACAGTGTGATGGTCTAAACAGGTAGAGGACAGTGTGATGGTCTAAACAGGTAGAGGACAGTGTGACTGGCTGAGCAGGTAGAGGACAGTGTGATGTTCTAAACAGGTAGAGGACAGTGTGATGGTCTAGACAGGTAGAGGACAGTGTGATGGTCTAGACAGGTAGAGGACAGTGTGATGGTCTAAACAGGTAGAGGACAGTGTGATGGTCTAAACAGGTAGAGGACAGTATGATGGTCTAAGCAGGTAGAGGACAGTGTGATAGTCTAAACAGGTAGAGGACGGTGTGATGGTCTATGTAGAGGACAGTGTGATGGTCTAAACAGGTAGAGGACAGTGTGATGGTCTAAACAGGTAGAGGACAGTGTGATGGTCTAAACAGGTAGAGGACAGTATGATGGTCTAAACAGGTAGAGGACAGTGTGATGGTCTAGACAGGTAGAGGACAGTGTGATGGTCTAAACAGGTAGAGGACAGTGTGATGGTCTAAGCAGGTAGAGGACAGTGTGATGGTCTGAGCAGGTAGAGGACAGTGTGATGGTCTAGACAGGTAGAGGACAGTGTGATGGTCTAAACAGGTAGAGGACGGTGTGATGGTCTACGTAGAGGACAGTGTGATGGTCTAAACAGGTAGAGGACAGTGTGGTGGTCTAAACAGGTAGAGGACAGTGTGATGGTCTAAACAGGTAGAGGACAGTGTGATGGTCTAAGCAGGTAGAGGACAGTGTGATGGTCTAAACAGGTAGAGGACAGTGTGATGGTCTAAACAGGTAGAGGACAGTGTGATGGTCTAAACAGGTAGAGGACAGTGTGATGGTCTAAACAGGTAGAGGACAGTGTGATGGTCTAGACAGGTAGAGGACAGTGTGGTGGTCTCAAACAGGTAGAGGACAGTGTGATGGTCTAAACAGGTAGAGGACAGTGTGATGGTCTAAACAGGTAGAGGACAGTGTGATGGTCTAAACAGGTAGAGGACAGTGTGATGGTCTGCAGACAGGTAGAGGACAGTGTGATGGTCTAAGCAGGTAGAGGACAGTGTGATGGTCTAGACAGGTAGAGGACAGTGTGATGGTTCTAAACAGGTAGAGGACAGTGTGATGGTCCAAACAGGTAGAGGACAGTGTGATGGTCTAAACAGGTAGAGGACAGTGTGATGGTCTAGACAGGTAGAGGACAGTGTGATGGTCTAAACAGGTAGAGGACAGTGTGATGGTCTAGACAGGTAGAGGACAGTGTGATGGTCTAAACAGGTAGAGGACAGTATGATGGTCTAAGCAGGTAGAGGGTCATCAAAGCTTTGATTAGATTGATGTCATTCTAAGTTATAAAAAAAACATGCCTCACAGAAAATGTTGTTCTTAAATGTTGTGTCATTGTAAGGGCTTGATTTAATCCGGATGTTCAGCGCTATAGATTTCTTCAAGGATGTTGCCAGGACCAACTGAGAACCAGACAAAACCTCCAGGGGACCATGAGACCAGGTCTTGACCAATCGACATCTAGACAAAACCTCCAGGGGACTATGACAACGTTCCTGACCAACCGAGAACTAGACAAAACCTCCAGGGGACCATGACAACGTTCCTGACCAACTGAGAAATAGCCAAAACCTCCAGGGGACCATGAGACAACGTCTTGAC
>NW_026283528.1:0-3619 GCF_023373465.1 Oncorhynchus keta | reverse complement strand
TGACAGGTAAACTGTCCTCAGACTGTAAAGTGACAAGTAAACTGTCCTCAGACTGTAAAGAAGTGACAGGTAAACTGTCCTCAGACTGTAAAGTGACAGGTAAACTGTCCTCAGACTGTAAAGTGACAGGTATGTCCTCAGACTGTAAAGTGACAGTGAGACTGTCCTCAGACTGTAAAGTGACAGGTAAACTGTCCTCAGACTGTAAAGAAGTGACAGGTAAACTGTCCTCAGACTGTAAAGTGACAGATAAACTGTCCTCAGACTGTAAAGAAGTGACAGGTAAACTGTCCTCAGACTGTAAAGACAGATGACAGGTAAACTGTCCTCAGACTGTAAAGTGACAGGTAAACTGTCCTCAGACTGTAAAGTGAAGTGTCCTCAGACTGTAAAGGACAGATAAACTGTCCTCAGACTGTAAACTGTCCTCAGTGACAGGTAAACTGTCCTCAGACTGTAAAGTGACAGATAAACTGTCCTCAGACTGTAAAGTGACAGATAAACTGTCCTCAGACTGTAAAGTGACAGGTAAACTGTCCTCAGACTGTAAAGTGACAGGTAAACTGTCCTCAGACTGTAAAGTGACAGGTAAACTGTCCTCAGACTGTAAAGTGACAAGGTAAACTGTCCTCAGACTGTAAAGTGACAGGTAAACTGTCCTCAGACTGTAAAGTGACAGGTAAACTGTCCTCAGACTGTAAAGTGACAGATAAACTGTCCTCAGACTGTAAAGTGACAGATAAACTGTCCTCAGACTGTAAAGTGACAGGTAAACTGTCCTCAGACTGTAAAGTGACAGGTAAACTGTCCTCAGACTGTAAAGTGACAGATAAACTGTCCTCAGACTGTAAAGTGACAGATAAACTGTCCTCAGACTGTAAAGAAGTGACAGATAAACTGTCCTCAGACTGTAAAGTGACAGGTAAACTGTCCTCAGACTGTAAAGTGACAGTAAACTGTCCTCACAGGTAAACTGTCCTCAGACTGTAAAGTGACAGATAAACTGTCCTCAGACTGTAAAGTGACAGATAAACTGTCCTCAGACTGTAAAGTGACAGATAAACTGTCCTCAGACTGTAAAGTGACAGATAAACTGTCCTCAGACTGTAAATTGACAGATAAACTGTCCTCAGACTGTAAAGTGACAGGTAAACTGTCCTCAGACTGTAAAGTGACAGATAAACTGTCCTCAGACTGTAAAGTGACAGGATAAACTGTCCTCAGACTGTAAAGTGACAGGTAAACTGTCCTCAGACTGTAAAGAGAGTGACAGATAAACTGTCCTCAGACTGTAAAGTGACAGATAAACTGTCCTCAGACTGTAAAGACAGAAACTGTCCTCCAGACTGTAAAGTGACAGATAAACTGTCTTCAGACTGTAAGTGACAGGTAAACTGTCCTCAGACTGTAAAGTGACAGATAAACTGTCCTCAGACTGTAAAGAAGTGACAGATAAACTGTCCTCAGACTGTAAAGTGACAGGTAAACTGTCCTCAGACTGTAAAGTGACAGGTAAACTGTCCTCAGACTGTAAAGAAGTGACAGGTAAACTGTCCTCAGACTGTAAAGTGACAGGTAAACTGTCCTCAGACTGTAAAGAAGTGACAGGTAAACTGTCCTCAGACTGTAAAGTGACAGGTAAACTGTCCTCAGACTGTAAAGTGACAGATAAACTGTCCTCAGACTGTAAAGTGACAGGTAAACTGTCCTCAGACTGTAAAAGTGACAGGTAAACTGTCCTCAGACTGTAAAGTGACAGGTAAACTGTCCTCAGACTGTAAAGTGACAGGTAAACTGTCCTCAGACTGTAAAGTGACAGGTAAAACTGTCCTCAGACTGTAAAGTGACAGATAAACTGTCCTCAGACTGTAAAGAAGTGACAGATAAACTGTCCTCAGACTGTAAAGTGACAGATAAAACTGTCCTCAGACTGTGAAGATGTCCTCACAGACAGGTAAACTGTCCTCAGACTAAGCTGTCTCAAAGTGACAGATAAACTGTCCTCAGACTGTAAAGAAGAGACAGATAAACTGTCCTCAGACTGTAAAGAAGTGACAGGTAAACTGTCCTCAGACTGTAAAGTGACAGGTAAACTGTCCTCAGACTGTAAAGTGACAGATAAACTGTCCTCAGACTGTAAAGTGACAGATAAACTGTCCTCAGACTGTAAAACAGGTAAACTGTCCTCCAGACTGTAAAGAAGTGACAGGTAAACTGTCCTCAGACTGTAAAGTGACAGGTAAACTGTCCTCAGACTGTAAAGAAGTGACAGGTAAACTGTCCTCAGACTGTAAGTGACAGAAACTGTCCTTAGACTGTAAAGTGACAGGTAAACTGTCCTCAGACTGTAAAGTGACAGGTAAACTGTCACAGACTGTAAACTGTCCTCAGACTGTAAAAAGTGACAGGTAAACTGTCCTCAGACTGTAAAGTGACAGGTAAACTGTCCTCAGACTGTAAAGTGACAGGTAAAACTGTCCTCAGACTGTAAAGTGACAGGTAAACTGTCCTCAGACTGTAAAGAAGTGACAGGTAAACTGTCCTCAGACTGTAAAGTGACAGGTAAACTGTCCTCAGACTGTAAAGTGACAGATAAACTGTCCTCAGACTGCAAAGTGACAGGTAAACTGTCCTCAGACTGTAAGTGACAGGTAAACTGACAGGTAAACAGATAAACTGTCCTCAGACTGTAAGTGACAGATAAACTGTCCTCAGACTGTAAAAAGTGACAGATAAACTGTCCTCAGACTGTAAAGAAGTGACTGTAAAGGACAAAACTGTCCTCAGACTGTAAAGTGACAAGTAAACTGTCCTCAGACTGTAAAGTGACAGGTAAACTGTCCTCAGACTGTAAAGAAGTGACAGATAAACTGTCCTCAGACTGTAAAGTGACAGATAAACTGTCCTCAGACTGTAAAGAAGAGACAGGTAAACTGTCCTCAGACTGTAAAGTGACAGGTAAACTGTCCTCAGACTGTAAAGAAACTGTGACAAAGGACAGATAAACTGTCCTCAGACTGTAAAGAAGTGACAGATAAACTGTCCTCAGACTGTAAAAGTGACAGGTAAACTGTCCTCAGACTGTAAGTGACAGGTAAACTGTCCTCCAGACTGTAAAGTGACAGGTAACCTGTCCTCAGACTGTAAAGAAAACTGTGACAGATAAACTGTCCTCAGACTGTAAAGTGACAGATAAACTGTCCTCAGACTGTAAAGTGACAGGTAAACTGTCCTCAGACTGTAAAGTGACAGATAAACTGTCCTCAGACTGTAAAGAAGTGACAGGTAAACTGTCCTCAGACTGTAAAGAAGTGACAGTAAACTGTCCTCAGACTGTAAAGTGACAGGTAAACTGTCCTCAGACTGTAAGAAAGTGACAGATAAACTGTACTCCAGACTGTAAATTGACAGATAAACTGTCCTCAGACTGTAAAGAGACAGATAAACTGTCCTCAGACTGTAAGTGACAGGTAAACTGTCCTCAGACTGTAAAGTGTGATGTGTCCTCCAGGCCTGGCAAAAGTGACAGGTAAACTGTCCTCAGACTGTAAGTGACAGATAAACTGTCCTCAGACTGTAAAAGTGACAGATAAACTGTCCTCAGACTGTAAAGTGACAG
>NW_026283527.1:0-13875 GCF_023373465.1 Oncorhynchus keta | reverse complement strand
ATAGAGATCCCAACATTGCACCTGTCTCATTATGACAGCAGTGGCAGTTCTAACTTGTATGGCTCCAACCCCCCCAAATAAATCACCTTTCTGCACTAACTGTAATTGTTTTGCTCGAACCCCAAAATAAATCACCATTCTTCACTAACTGTAATTGTATGGCTCCACCCCCCATTCTTCACTAACTGTAATTGTATGGCTCCACCCCCATTCTTCACTAACTGTAATTGTATGGCTCCACCCCCCATTCTTCACTAACTGTAATTGTATGGCTCCACCCCCATTCTTCACTAACTGTAATTGTATGGCTCCACCTCCCCCATTCTTCACTAACTGTAATTGTATGGCTCCACCCCCCATTCTTCACCTACATAAATATCAAAGGAAATAACGGAGACAAATAGAAACAAATTGTAGTTTATAAATACAGAATAAAAAGATAATCAAATTATTGCACTAATACTAACAAAAAACACACAAATAAAACTAAAATGGCACAAATCCTACATCACACAAATAAAACTAAAATGGCACAAATCCTACATCACACAAATAAAAACTTATAAAGAAGAGAACCTGATTATTACACTATTGGTCTTCAAACAAGAAACACACAAACTAAATTGCACAAATGCCATCTAAACCCTGACCTTTCTTGCCTTCCTTGATGCAAAGTCATCAATTTCATCATCATAAGAAGTCTGCTCAGCAATTATATGGTTAATACTGATGACAGCAAGGCCACTAAGGCGTTCCTATGACATGGTGAACCTCAGGTAGGATTTGATGAGCTTCAGCTTTGAAAAGGTCCTCTCTGCTTCAGCTACGGTCACTGGAAGAGTGAGACTAATTCTGAGAGCAGTCCACAAATTTTGGATACATTTCTGAGAGCCTCATTTCGTGTAGAAATATCAGCAGCTCAAGCAGGGTCATGACCTTCGATGGCAAGTTCTTCCGTTCCTGTGCCAGCTCTCTGCCATCCAAGTCTGAGTGTTCTTTATAGTGCAGTGTCATACTCAGGGCCTCACAATGTTCTGTCAGCTCCTCGTTTGAGAGACTTTGGAAGGTTGACAGCACTCCAAACTTCTCTCCCACATTTTCCAATGTGGAAAATCTTTCCTGAAGGGCTGAGGTTGCAGCATCAACAACGACATTGACAGAATGTCACCACCAGCGTCTTCAGGGCATCACTCAAAGACTCATCAAATGATTTGAATGAAAAGTGCAGCTTTGTGGACCTCGTCCTTTTTTGTTGTAGAACGGCCTCTACATTCGTACCCTCGCAAATATCACAGTCATAACGCCTGTTGGTCTGTAGTCGCTGAGACCTCTCTCTGTCTTTCTGAGAAGACTGACTGCAACATCCACATGCATACTGGGAGACGGCATCAGCTTGCTCACATGTTGGGTCTGGCTCCAGATGCCACACCACCGTACAGATGCTGAAGCAGTATGATCCCACCTCCTCTGACAAGGACTGGGCCTCAATCTTTATCACAGGGTCTTTGCTTTGATCCCTCGCCTCAATCAGTGGCTCTCTCACCTCTGCTGCCTGATACCTCAGTGACTCAACACTTTTAACTTTCCTCTTTGATCCTCATTGCCGGTTCTTTCCATGTTTTCATGCAGTTTTGAGGTTCTGGACTGCCGCCTTGTGAAGTCAGCAAAAAACTTGCATGTTTCCAGTCTGTCATTTACATTTACATTTAAAGTCATTTAGCAGACGCTCTTATCCAGAGCGACTTACAAATTGTGTTTATTTTATGCAGGGATGCACACATAAACACACATGCGTGTACCCACGTGCGCACAAACACACCTGAAGAATCCTGCTGGGGAGAAGTGGAAACAAATGGGTCTACATTTCTGGAGAGGCCTGTGTGGCTGAGGAGGTAGATGGCTCCTCATCCTGAGGCTCAGAGATCATTTCTGAAGAGGCCTGTGTGGCTGAGGAGGTAGATGGCTCCTCATCCTGGCCAGTGCCAGAGGGTGCTCCATAATATTTCAGAAGTGCCCCTAAATGTACATGTTTTTATATATTTTTTTATTTCACCTTTATTTAACCAGGTAGGTTAGTAGAGAACACCTTTATTTAACCAGGTAGACTAGTTGAGAACACCTTTATTTAACCAGGTAGACTAGTAGAGAACACCTTTATTTAACCAGGTAGGCTAGTAGAGAACACCTTTATTTAACCAGGTAGACTAGTAGAGAACACCTTTATTTAACCAGGTAGACTAGTTGAGAACACCTTTATTTAACCAGGTAGGCTAGTAGAGAACACCTTTATTTAACCAGGTAGGCTAGTAGAGAACACCTTTATTTAACCAGGTAGACTAGTTGAGAACACCTTTATTTAACCAGGTAGGCTAGTAGAGAACACCTTTATTTAACCAGGTAGACTAGTAGAGAACACCTTTATTTAACCAGGTAGACTAGTTGAGAACACCTTTATTTAACCAGGTAGGCTAGTAGAGAACACCTTTATTTAACCAGGTAGGCTAGTTGAGAACACCTTTATTTAACCAGGTAGACTAGTTGAGAACACCTTTATTTAACCAGGTAGACTAGTTGAGAACACCTTTATTTAACCAGGTAGACTAGTTGAAAACACCTTTATTTAACCAGGTAGACTAGTTGAGAACACCTTTATTTAACCAGGTAGACTAGTTGAGAACACCTTTATTTAACCAGGTAGACTAGTTGAGAACACCTTTATTTAACCAGGTAGACTAGTAGAGAACACCTTTATTTAACCAGGTAGACTAGTAGAGAACACCTTTATTTAACCAGGTAGACTAGTTGAGAACACCTTTATTTAACCAGGTAGGCTAGTAGAGAACACCTTTATTTAACCAGGTAGGCTAGTAGAGAACACCTTTATTTAACCAGGTAGGCTAGTTGAGAACACCTTTATTTAACCAGGTAGGCTAGTAGAGAACACCTTTATTTAACCAGGTAGACTAGTAGAGAACACCTTTATTTAACCAGGTAGACTAGTTGAGAACACCTTTATTTAACCAGGTAGACTAGTAGAGAACAAGTTCTCATTTGCAACTGCGACCTGGCCAAGATAAAGCATAGCAGTGTGAACAGACAACACAGAGTTACACATGGAGTAAACAATAAACAAGTCAATAACACAGTAGAAAAAACGAGTCTATATACATTGTGTGCAAAAGGCAGGAGGTAGGTGAATAATTACAATTTTGCAGATTAACACGAGTGATAAATGATCAGATGGTCATGTGCAGGTAGAGATATTGGTGTGCAAAAGAGCAGAAAAGTAAATAAATAAAAACAGTATGGGGATGAGGTAGGTGAAAATGGGTGGGCTATTTACCGATAGACTATGTACAGCTGCAGCGATCGGTTAGCTGCTCGGATAGCTGATGTTTGAAGTTGGTGAGGGAGATAAAAGTCTCCAACTTCAGCGATTTTTGCAATTCGTTCCAGTCACAGGCAGCAGAGTACTGGAACGAAAGGCAGCCAAATGAGGTGTTGGCTTTAGGGATGATCAGTGAGATACACCTAATAATAATAAATAATAATAATATTCATATATACACCTGATCAGTGAGATACATCTGCTGGGTATTGAAATACAGTTTATGAGTCTGACACTCTAAATACATTTGTTGCACAATTAAATATAGATTTCATTATGCACAATTCATCAAACTGTCAGAATAGGAACCAAATGAACCACACAACCTCCTTGGCTAATTCTAGGCATAAGAGACCCGAAAACACTCAATATATCACAAAATATCCAACATTTCAGCATAATATAGATGTATTGGAAGTTAGCCTACAGCATTGGACATTCCCCTTTACTGAGCTCAGGACCCAGTCAGTTCAATGACAGAACACCTTTATGATGTCACCTCAATGACAGAACACCTTTATGATGTCAGTTCAATGACAGAACACCTTTATGATGTCACCTCAATGACAGAACACCTTTATGATGTCAGTTCAATGACAGAACACCTTTATGATGTCACCTCAATGACAGAACACCTTTATGATGTCACCTCAATGACAGAACACCTTTATGATGTCAGTTCAATGACAGAACACCTTATGATGTCACCTCAATGACAGAACACCTTTATGATGTCACCTCAATGACAGAACACCTTTATGATGTCACCTCAATGACAGAACACCTTTATGATGTCACCTCAATGACAGAACACCTTTATGATGTCAGTTCAATGACAGAACACCTTTATGATGTCAGTTCAATGACAGAACACCTTTATGATGTCAGTTCAATGACAGAACACCTTTTATGATGTCACCTCAATGACAGAACACCTTTATGATGTCAGTTCAATGACAGAACACCTTTATGATGTCAGTTCAATGACAGAACACCTTTATGATGTCAGTTCAATGACAGAACACCTTTATGATGTCACCTCAATGACAGAACACCTTTATGATGTCAGTTCAATGACAGAACACCTTTATGATGTCAGTTCAATGACAGAACACCTTTATGATGTCACCTCAATGACAGAACACCTTTATGATGTCACCTCAATGACAGAACACCTTTTACGATGTCAGTTCAATGACAGAACACCTTTATGATGTCAGTTCAATGACAGAACACCTTTATGATGTCACCTCAATGACAGAACACCTTTACGATGTCAGTTCAATGACAGAACACCTTTATGATGTCAGTTCAATGACAGAACACCTTTATGATGTCACCTCAATGACAGAACACCTTTATGATGTCAGTTCAATGACAGAACACCTTTACGATGTCAGTTCAATGACAGAACACCTTTATGATGTCAGTTCAATGACAGAACACCTTTATGATGTCACCTCAATGACAGAACACCTTTATGATGTCAGTTCAATGACAGAACACCTTTATGATGTCAGTTCAATGACAGAACACCTTTATGATGTCACCTCAATGACAGAACACCTTTATGATGTCAGTTCAATGACAGAACACCTTTATGATGTCAGTTCAATGACAGAACACCTTTATGATGTCACCTCAATGACAGAACACCTTTATGATGTCAGTTCAATGACAGAACACCTTTATGATGTCACCTCAATGACAGAACACCTTTATGATGTCACCTCAATGACAGAACACCTTTACGATGTCAGTTCAATGACAGAACACCTTTATGATGTCAGTTCAATGACAGAACACCTTTATGATGTCACCTCAATGACAGAACACCTTTATGATGTCACCTCAATGACAGAACACCTTTATGATGTCAGTTCAATGACAGAACACCTTTATGATGTCACCTCAATGACAGAACACCTTTATGATGTCAGTTCAATGACAGAACACCTTTATGATGTCACCTCAATGAAAGTTAACCAAATCAATAATGTGCTAGTTAGGTTGCAGGCTACACACATTATCATGATGAAACTGTGTGAAATTATATCCTATGTTATGGAAGCTATTTGGACAGAAAACTGAATATTGTCACCCTATATGTAATAGCATAGCGAGCAACATAGGCTAGCAACAGGCTAGTATAACTCTTAGGGTTAGGTCATCTCTTAATGAGTATAATATTATGCATGTAATGAAACAGGCTAGTATAACTCTTAGGGTTAGGGTTAGGTCATCTCTTTATGAGTATAATATTATGCATGTAATGAAACAGGCTAGTATAACTCTTAGGGTTAGGTCATCTCTTAATGAGTATAATATTATGCATGTAATGAAACAGGCTAGTATAACTCTTAGGGTTAGGTCATCTCTTTATGAGTATAATATTATGCATGTAATGAAACAGGCTAGTATAACTCTTAGGGTTAGGTCATCTCTTAATGAGTATAATATTATGCATGTAATGAAACAGGCTAGTATAACTCTTAGGGTTAGGGTTAGGTCATCTCTTTATGAGTATAATATTATGCATGTAATGAAACAGGCTAGTATAACTCTTAGGGTTAGGTCATCTCTTAATGAGTATAATATTATGCATGTAATGAAACAGGCTAGTATAACTCTTAGGGTTAGGTCATCTCTTAATGAGTATAATATTATGCATGTAATGAAACAGGCTAGTATAACTCTTAGGGTTAGGGTTAGGTCATCTCTTTATGAGTACAATATTATGCATGTAATGAAACAGGCTAGTATAACTCTTAGGGTTAGGGTTAGGTCATCTCTTTATGAGTATAATATTATGCATGTAATGAAACAGGCTAGTATAACTCTTAGGGTTAGGTCATCTCTTAATGAGTATAATGTTATGCATGTAATGAAACAGGCTAGTATAACTCTTAGGGTTAGGTCATCTCTTAATGAGTATAATATTATGCATGTAATGAAACAGGCTAGTATAACTCTTAGGGTTAGGTCATCTCTTAATGAGTATAATATTATGCATGTAATGAAACAGGCTAGTATAACTGTTAGGTTAGGTCATCTCTTAATGAGTATAATATTATGCATGTAATGAAACAGGCTAGTATAACTCTTAGGGTTAGGTCATCTCTTTATGAGTATAATATTATGCATGTAATGAAACAGGCTAGTATAACTCTTAGGGTTAGGTCATCTCTTAATGAGTATAATATTATGCATGTAATGAAACAGGCTAGTATAACTCTTAGGGTTAGGTCATCTCTTAATGAGTATAATATTATGCATGTAATGAAACAGGCTAGTATAACTCTTAGGGTTAGGGTTAGGTCATCTCTTAATGAGTATAATATTATGCATGTAATGAAACAGGCTAGTATAACTCTTAGGGTTAGGTCATCTCTTAATGAGTATAATATTATGCATGTAATGAAACAGGCTAGTATAACTCTTAGGGTTAGGGTTAGGTCATCTCTTAATGAGTATAATATTATGCATGTAATGAAACAGGCTAGTATAACTCTTAGGGTTAGGTAATCTCTTAATGAGTATAATATTATGCATGTAATGAAACAGGCTAGTATAACTCTTAGGGTTAGGGTTAGGTCATCTCTTAATGAGTATAATATTATGCATGTAATGAAACAGGCTAGTATAACTCTTAGGGTTAGGGTTAGGTCATCTCTTAATGAGTATAATATTATGCATGTAATGAAACAGGCTAGTATAACTCTTAGGGTTAGGTCATCTCTTAATGAGTATAATATTATGCATGTAATGAAACAGGCTAGTATAACTCTTAGGGTTAGGGTTAGGTCATCTCTTTATGAGTATAATATTATGCATGTAATGAAACAGGCTAGTATAACTCTTAGGGTTAGGGTTAGGTCATCTCTTAATGAGTATAATATTATGCATGTAATGAAACAGGCTAGTATAACTCTTAGGGTTAGGGTTAGGTCATCTCTTAATGAGTATAATATTATGCATGTAATGAAACAGGCTAGTATAACTCTTAGGGTTAGGGTTAGGTCATCTCTTTATGAGTATAATATTATGCATGTAATGAAACAGGCTAGTATAACTCTTAGGGTTAGGGTTAGGTCATCTCTTAATGAGTATAATACTATGCATGTAATGAAACAGGCTAGTATAACTCTTAGGGTTAGGTCATCTCTTAATGAGTATAATATTATGCATGTAATGAAACAGGCTAGTATAACTCTTAGGGTTAGGTCATCTCTTAATGAGTATAATATTATGCATGTAATGAAACAAACTCATCATCAAGCTCGAGACCCTGGGTCTGAACCCCGCCCTGTGCAACTGGGTACTGGACTTCCTGACGGGCCGCCCCCAGGTGGTGAGGGTAGGTAACAACATCTCCACCCCATTGATCCTCAACACTGGGGCCCCACAAGGGTGCGTTCTGAGCCCTCTCCTGTACTCCCTGTTCACCCACGACTGCGTGGCCATGCACGCCTCCAACTCAATCATCAAGTTTGCGGTAGGCTTGATTACCAACAACGACGAGACGGCCTACAGGGAGGAGGTGAGGGCCCTCGGAGTGTGGTGTCAGGAAAATAACCTCACACTCAACATCAACAAAACTAAGGAGATGATTGTGGACTTCAGGAAACAGCAGAGGGAACACCCCTATCCACATCGATGGGACAGTAGTGGAGAGGGTAGCTAGTTTTAAGTTCCTCGGCGTACACATCACAGACAAACTGAATTGGTCCACCCACACTGACAGCGTCGTGAAGAAGGCGCAGCAGTGCCTCTTCAACCTCAGGAGGCTGAAGAAATTCGGCTTGTCACCAAAAACACTCACAAACTTCTACAGATGCACAATCGAGAGCATCCTGTCGGGCTGTATCACCGCCTGGTACGGCAACTGCTCCGCCCACAACCGTAAGGCTCTCCAGAGGGTAGTGAGGTCTGCACAACGCATCACCGGGGGCAAACTACCTGCCCTCCAGGAAACCTACACCACCCGATGTCACAGGAAGGCCATGAAGTTCATCAAGGACAACAACCACCCGAGCCACTGCCTGTTCACCCCGCTATCATCCAGAAGGCGAGGTCATTACAGGTGCTACAGCTGGGACCGAGAGAATGAAAAACAGCTTCTACCTTAAGGCCATCAGAATGTTAAACAGCCACCACTAACATTGAGTGGCTGCTGCCAACACACTGACTCAACTCCAGCCACTTTAATAATGGGAATTGATGTAAAATATATCACTAGCCACTTTAAACAATGCTACTTAATGTAATGTTTACATAACCTACATTATTCATCTCATATGTATACGTATATACTGTACTCTATATCATCTCCATGTGTAACTCTGTGTTGTCTGTTCACACTGCTATGCTTTATCTTGGCCAGGTCGCAGTTGCAAATGAGAACTTGTTCTCAACTAGCCTACCTGGTTAAATAAAGGTGAAATAAAAAATAAAAAAATCTACTGCATCTTTATGTAATACATGTGTCACTAGCCACTTTAAACCATGCCACTTTGTTTACACACTCATCTCATATGTATATACTGTACTCGATACCATCTACTGTATCTTGCCTATGCTGCTCTGTACCATCACTTATTCATACATCTTTATGTACATATTCTTTATCCCTTTACACTTGTGTGTATAAGGTAGTAGTTTTGGAATTGTTAGTTAGATTACTCGTTGGTTATTACTGCATTGTCGGAACTAGAAGCACAAGCATTTCGCTACACTCGCATTAACATCTGCTAACCATGTGTATGAGGACCATTAACATCTGCTAACCATGTGTATGAGGACCATTAACATCTGCTAACCATGTGTATGAGGACCATTAACATCTGCTAACCATGTGTATGAGGACCATTAACATCTGCTAACCATGTGTATGAGGACCATTAACATCTGCTAACCATGTGTATGAGGACCATTAACGTCTGCTAACCATGTGTATGAGGACCATTAACGTCTGCTAACCATGTGTATGAGGACCATTAACGTCTGCTAACCATGTGTATGAGGACCATTAACATCTGCTAACCATGTGTATGAGGACCATTAACGTCTGCTAACCAGGTGTATGAGGACCATTAACATCTGCTAACCATGTGTATGAGGACCATTAACATCTGCTAACCATGTGTATGAGGACCATTAACATCTGCTAACCATGTGTATGAGGACCATTAACATCTGCTAACCATGTGTATGAGGACCATTAACATCTGCTAACCATGTGTATGAGGACCATTAACATCTGCTAACCATGTGTATGAGGACCATTAACATCTGCTAACCATGTGTATGAGGACCATTAACATCTGCTAACCATGTGTATGAGGACCATTAACATCTGCTAACCATGTGTATGAGGACCATTAACATCTGCTAACCATGTGTATGAGGACCATTAACATCTGCTAACCATGTGTATGAGGACCATTAACATCTGCTAACCATGTGTATGAGGACCATTAACATCTGCTAACCATGTGTATGAGGACCATTAACATCTGCTAACCATGTGTATGAGGACCATTAACATCTGCTAACCATGTGTATGAGGACCATTAACATCTGCTAACCGTGTGTATGAGGACCATTAACATCTGCTAACCGTGTGTATGAGGACCATTAACATCTGCTAACCGTGTGTATGAGGACCATTAACATCTGCTAACCGTGTGTATGAGGACCATTAACATCTGCTAACCGTGTGTATGAGGACCATTAACATCTGCTAACCGTGTGTATGAGGACCATTAACATCTGCTAACCGTGTGTATGAGGACCATTAACATCTGCTAACCGTGTGTATGAGGACCATTAACATCTGCTAACCGTGTGTATGAGGACCATTAACATCTGCTAACCGTGTGTATGAGGACCATTAACATCTGCTAACCATGTGTATGAGGACCATTAACATCTGCTAACCATGTGTATGAGGACCATTAACATCTGCTAACCATGTGTATGAGGACCATTAACATCTGCTAACCATGTGTATGTGACAAATACAATTTGATTTGATTTGATGATGATCCTTCTTTAACCCACAGGAAGTCCCACCCAGACTACTTCAAAATGGTGAAAGTCGTAATTGGAATGCCCGGGCTAAAATATGCTTTTGGGCACTAGAGTCCTCTATACATGTTTATGGCACACAACTAAATACAGACGCAGAAGTACATTCTATTAATACAATGGCCAGTGGTGGAATGGGGTGTGTGTGTGTGTGTGTGTGTGTGTGTGTGTGTGTGT
The DNA here is from genome assembly GCF_023373465.1 of Oncorhynchus keta. NCBI lineage: Eukaryota > Metazoa > Chordata > Actinopteri > Salmoniformes > Salmonidae > Oncorhynchus > Oncorhynchus keta. Next base: position 3,221 of record NW_026283527.1, on the reverse strand, counting down.
GTGTGTGTGTGTGTGTGTGTGTGTGTGTGTGTGTGTGTGTGTGTGTGTGTGTGTGTGTGTGTGTGTGTGTGTGTGTGTGTGTGTGTGTCAGGTAAATGGCAGTGATGTGGTGAAGGTGGGTCATAGACAGGTTGTACTCTGCAGTGCTATGTAACCCTAACCCTATGTTGAATGTGTGTGTGTGTGTGTGTGTGTGTGTGTGTGTGTGTGTGTGTGTGTGTGTGTGTGTGTGTGTGTGTGTGTGTGTGTGTGTGTGTGTGTGTGTGTGTGTGGTGTGTGTGTGTGTGTGTGTCAGGTAAATGGCAGTGATGTGGTGAAGGTGGGTCATAGACAGGTTGTACTCTGCAGTGCTATGTAACCCTAACCCTATGTTGAATGTGTGTGTGTGTGTGTGTGTGTGTGTGTGTGTGTGTGTGTGTGTACGTGTGTGTGTGTGTACGTGTGTGTGTGTGTGTGTGTGTGTGTGTGTGTGTGTCAGGTAAATGGCAGTGATGTGGTGAAGGTGGGTCATAGACAGGTTGTACTCTGCAGTGCTATGTAACCCTAACCCTATGTTGAATGTGTGTGTGTGTCAGGTAAATGGCAGTGATGTGGTGAAGGTGGGTCATAGACAGGTTGTACTCTGCAGTGCTATGTAACCCTAACCCTATGTTGAATGTGTGTGTGTGTCAGGTAAATGGCAGTGATGTGGTGAAGGTGGGTCATAGACAGGTTGTACTCTGCAGTGCTATGTAACCCTAACCCTATGTTGAATGTGTGTGTGTGTCAGGTAAATGGCAGTGATGTGGTGAAGGTGGGTCATAGACAGGTTGTACTCTGCAGTGCTATGTAACCCTAACCCTATGTTGAATGTGTGTGTGTGTGTGTGTGTGTGTCAGGTAAATGGCAGTGATGTGGTGAAGGTGGGTCATAGACAGGTGGTGTCACTGATCCGTCAGGGAGGAAGTCAACTGCTGATGAAGGTTGTTTCAGTCACACGCAAACCTGAGTCCGACTTAGTCCGTAAGAAAGGTACGGGACAGTGTGTGTGTGTGTGTGTTTCTGTGATAAAGGTGAATGGATGGGTTTTGGTCATGCTGTGACTCATTTGATTGGCTGACATCCCCCAACAGCACCTCCTCCGCCTAAGAGAGCACCCAGCACGTCGCTCACACTGCGCTCCAAATCTATGACTGCTGAACTGGAAGAGATAGGTAGGAGAGAGAGAAAGAGCGAGAGACGCACACACACACACACACACACACACACACACACACACACACACACACACACACACACACACACACACACACACACACACACACACACACACACACACACACACACACACACACACACACACACACACACACACACACACACACACACACACACACACACACACACACACACACACACACACACACACACACACACACACACACACAGTGAGTGACCTGATCTGTACTTTCTCCTGTAAGCCTCTGCCAGGAGGAGACGAGGGGTGAGTGTGTGTTGTGTTGGAATTGTATTGTGTAGTAGTGCTATGTAATGTTGTGTAGTAGTGCTATGTAATACTGTGTTGTAGTGCTATGTAATACTGTGTTGTAATGTTGTGTAGTAGTGCTATGTAATGTTGTGTAGTAGTGCTATGTAATACTGTGTTGTAGTGCTATGTAATATATACTGTGTAGTAGTGCTATTTAATACTGTGTTGTAGTGCTATGTAATACAGTGTTGTAGTGCTATGTAATACTGTGTAGTAGTGCTATGTAATGTTGTGTTGTAGTGCTATGTAATACTGTGTTGTAGTGCTATGTAATACTGTGTTGTAGTGCTATGTAATGTTGTGTAGTAGTGCTATGTAATACTGTGTTGTAGTGCTATGTAATACTGTGTAGTAGTGCTATGTAATACTGTGTAGTAGTGCTATGTAATACTGTGTTGTAGTGCTATGTAATGTTGTGTAGTAGTGCTATGTAATACTGTGTTGTAGTGCTATGTAATGCTGTGTAGTAGTGCTATGTAATACTGTGTTGTAGTGCTATGTAATACTGTGTTGTAGTGCTATGTAATGTTGTGTAGTAGTGCTATGTAATACTGTGTTGTAGTGCTATGTAATACTGTGTTGTAGTGCTATGTAATACTGTGTAGTAGTGCTATGTAATACTGTGTTGTAGTGCTATGTAATGCTGTGTAGTAGTGCTATGTAATACTGTGTTGTAGTGCTATGTAATGTTGTGTAGTAGTGCTATGTAATACTGTGTTGTAGTGCTATGTAATACTGTGTAGTAGTGCTATGTAATGTTGTGTAGTAGTGCTATGTAATGTTGTGTAGTAGTGCTATGTAATACTGTGTTGTAGTGCTATGTAATACTGTGTTGTAGTGCTATGTAATTCTGTGTTGTAGTGCTATGTAATACTGTGTTGTAGTGCTATGTAATACTGTGTTGTAGTGCTATGTAATACTGTGTTGTAGTGCTATGTAATACTGTGTTGTAGTGCTATGTAATGTTGTGTAGTAGTGCTATGTAATACTGTGTTGTAGTGCTATGTAATTCTGTGTTGTAGTGCTATGTAATGTTGTGTTGTAGTGCTATGTAATACTGTGTTTTACTGTGTAGTGCTATGTAATACTGTGTTTTACTGTGTAGTGCTATGTAATACTGTGTTTTACTGTGTAGTGCTATGTAATACTGTGTTTTACTGTGTAGTGCTATGTAGTACTGTGTGTTACTGTGTAGTGCTATGTAGTACTTTGTAGTGCTATGTAGTACTTTGTAGTACTGTGTTTTACTGTGCAGTGCTATGTAGTACTGTGATTTACTATGTAGTGCTATGTAATGTTGTGTAGTAGTGCTATGTAATACTGTGTTGTAGTGCTATGTAATTCTGTGTTGTAGTGCTATGTAATACTGTGTTGTAGTGCTATGTAATGTTGTGTTGTAGTGCTATGTAATACTGTGTTTTACTGTGTAGTGCTATGTAATACTGTGTTTTACTGTGTAGTGCTATGTAATACTGTGTTTTACTGTGTAGTGCTATGTAATACTGTGTTTTACTGTGTAGTGCTATGTAGTACTTTGTAGTGCTATGTAGTACTTTGTAGTGCTATGTAGTACTGTGTTTTACTGTGCAGTGCTATGTAGTACTGTGTTTTACTATGTAGTGCTATGTAATACTGTGTTTTACTGTGTAGTGCTATGTAATACTGTGTTTTACTGTGTAGTGCTATATAGTAC
>NW_026283526.1:0-3567 GCF_023373465.1 Oncorhynchus keta | reverse complement strand
AAGTGTAGCCTACATGAGAATATACTAACGGATATACTAACGACAGCCAAGTGTCTTCCCACATGAAGACTGTCGACTGTAAGTGTAGCCTACATGAGAATATACTAACGGATATACTAATGACAGCCAAGTGTCTTCCCACATGAAGACTGTTCGACTGTAAGTGAAGCCTACATGAGAATATACTAACGACAGCCAAGTGTCTTCCCACATGAAGACTGTCGATTGTAAGTGTAGCCTATATGAAAATATACTAACGGATATACTAACGACAGCCAAGTGTCTTCCCACATGAAGACTGTCGACTGTAAGTGTAGCCTACATGAGAATATACTAACGGATATACTAACGACAGCCAAGTGTCTTCCCACATGAAGACTGTCGACTGTAAGTGTAGCCTACATGAGAATATACTAACGGATATACTAACGACAGCCAAGTGTCTTCCCACATGAAGACTGTCGATTGTAAGTGTAGCCTACATGAGAATATACTAACGGATATACTAACGACAGCCAAGTGTCTTCCCACATGAAGACTGTCGACTGTAAGTGTAGCCTACATGAGAATATACTAACGGATATACTAACGACAGCCAAGTGTCTTCCCACATGAAGACTGTCGACTGTAAGTGTAGCCTACATGAGAATATACTAACGGACATGCAGCAAGTGTCTTTCCCACATGAAGACTGTCGATTGTAAGTGTAGCCTACATGAGAATATACTAACGGATATACTAACGACAGCCAAGTGTCTTCCCACATGAAGACTGTCGACTGTAAGTGTAGCCTACATGAGAATATACTAACGGATATACTAACGACAGCCAAGTGTCTTCCCACATGAAGACTGTCGACTGTAAGTGTAGCCTACATGAGAATATACTAACGGATATACTAACGACAGCCAAGTGTCTTCCCACATGAAGACTGTCGATTGTAAGTGTAGCCTACATGAGAATATACTAACGGATATACTAACGACAGCCAAGTGTCTTCCCACATGAAGACTGTCGACTGTAAGTGTAGCCTACATGAGAATATACTAACGATATACTAACGACAGCCAAGTGTCTTCCCACATGAAGACTGTCGATTGTAAGTGTAGCCTACATGAGAATATACTAACGGATATACTAACGACAGCCAAGTGTCTTCCCACATGAAGACTGTCGACTGTAAGTGTAGCCTACATGAGAATATACTAACGGATATACTAACGACAGCCAAGTGTCTTCCCACATGAAGACTGTCGACTGTAAGTGTAGCCTACATGAGAATATACTAACGGATATACTAACGACAGCCAAGTGTCTTCCCACATGAAGACTGTCGACTGTAAGTGTAGCCTACATGAGAATATATAACGGATATACTAACGACAGCCAAGTGTCTTCCCACATGAAGACTGTCGACTGTAAGTGTAGCCTACATGAGAATATACTAACGGATATACTAACGACAGCCAAGTGTCTTCCCACATGAAGACTGTCGACTGTAAGTGTAGCCTACATGAGAATATACTAACGGATATACTAACGACAGCCAAGTGTCTTCCCACATGAAGACTGTCGACTGTAAGTGTAGCCTACATGAGAATATACTAACGGATATACTAACGACAGCCAAGTGTCTTCCCACATGAAGACTGTCGATTGTAAGTGTAGCCTACATGAGAATATACTAACGGATATACTAACGACAGCCAAGTGTCTTCCCACATGAAGACTGTCGATTGTAAGTGTAGCCTACATGAGAATATACTAACGGATATACTAACGACAGCCAAGTGTCTTCCCACATGAAGACTGTCGACTGTAAGTGTAGCCTACATGAGAATATACTAACGGATATACTAACGACAGCCAAGTGTCTTCCCACATGAAGACTGTCGACTGTAAGTGTAGCCTACATGAGAATATACTAACGGATATACTAACGACAGCCAAGTGTCTTCCCACATGAAGACTGTCGACTGTAAGTGTAGCCTACATGAGAATATACTAACGGATATACTAACGACAGCCAAGTGTCTTCCCACATGAAGACTGTCGACTGTAAGTGTAGCCTACATGAGAATATACTAACGGATATACTAACGACAGCCAAGTGTCTTCCCACATGAAGACTGTCGATTGTAAGTGTAGCCTACATGAGAATATACTAACGGATATACTAACGACAGCCAAGTGTCTTCCCACATGAAGACTGTCGACTGTAAGTGTAGCCTACATGAGAATATACTAACGGATATACTAACGACAGCCAAGTGTCTTCCCACATGAAGACTGTCGACTGTAAGTGTAGCCTACATGAGAATATACTAACGACAGCCAAGTGTCTTCCCACATGAAGACTGTCGATTGTAAGTGTAGCCTACATGAGAATATACTAACGGATATACTAACGACAGCCAAGTGTCTTCCCACATGAAGACTGTCGACTGTAAGTGTAGCCTACATGAGAATATACTAACGGATATACTAACGACAGCCAAGTGTCTTCCCACATGAAGACTGTCGACTGTAAGTGTAGCCTACATGAGAATATACTAACGGATATACTAACGACAGCCAAGTGTCTTCCCACATGAAGACTGTCGATTGTAAGTGTAGCCTACATGAGAATATACTAACGGATATACTAACGACAGCCAAGTGTCTTCCCACATGAAGACTGTCGACTGTAAGTGTAGCCTACATGAGAATATACTAACGGATATACTAACGACAGCCAAGTGTCTTCCCACATGAAGACTGTCGACTGTAAGTGTAGCCTACATGAGAATATACTAACGGATATACTAACGACAGCCAAGTGTCTTCCCACATGAAGACTGTCGACTGTAAGTGTAGCCTACATGAGAATATACTAACGGATATACTAACGACAGCCAAGTGTCTTCCCACATGAAGACTGTCGACTGTAAGTGTAGCCTACATGAGAATATACTAACGGATATACTAACGACAGCCAAGTGTCTTCCCACATGAAGACTGTCGACTGTAAGTGTAGCCTACATGAGAATATACTAACGGATATACTAACGACAGCCAAGTGTCTTCCCACATGAAGACTGTCGACTGTAAGTGTAGCCTACATGAGAATATACTAACGGATATACTAACGACAGCCAAGTGTCTTCCCACATGAAGACTGTCGATTGTAAGTGTAGCCTACATGAGAATATACTAACGGATATACTAACGACAGCCAAGTGTCTTCCCACATGAAGACTGTCGATTGTAAGTGTAGCCTACATGAGAATATACTAACGGATATACTAACGACAGCCAAGTGTCTTCCCACATGAAGACTGTCGACTGTAAGTGTAGCCTACATGAGAATATACTAACGGATATACTAACGACAGCCAAGTGTCTTCCCACATGAAGACTGTCGACTGTAAGTGTAGCCTACATGAGAATATACTAACGGATATACTAACGACAGCCAAGTGTCTTCCCACATGAAGACTGTCGACTGTAAGTGTAGCCTACATGAGAATATACTAACGGATATACTAACGACAGCCAAGTGTCTTCCCACATGAAGACTGTCGACTG